>NW_020170478.1:287552-306314 GCF_000524195.1 Echinococcus granulosus
ATCCATCCATCCATCCATCCATCCATCCATCCATCCATCCATCCATCCATCCTGTATCCATCCATCCAGTTATTCATCTTTAACCCGCCGCTTCTTCCCTGTCTAACCACCTTTTGACAGCCCGTAAATTTTTGTTTTGCATTTGTAATGCGAGTTTCAGTGGCACATTTAGCGCGGATTTCCGTTGATAATTTGGCGCCTGCATCTGAACTTATCACGTGTACAGCCAGAATGCATAAACAGGATCCGCACATCCTGCTGATAAGCGCATCACAGTGTGTAAAAACGCCTTCGCTGCGCTTTGCCATCGATTCCTGTCACATCACGTAGACTATTAATGACACCACCGTTGGTTTGACACCTACGTCACTGCGGTGTAAAGGCAAGGCTGGTTGCCGCCTGCTGGATGTTGCGTCGCTCTGACCTCTAGCGCCTTTTGGTTCGCGCTATGGAGGCGACTGCCTCTGCGTTTGCTGAGGAACGGTCAACTTCGATTCTCCCTCGAATCAGAGACACCTCGCTTGTACCTTGTTGCTTTAAATTTAATCGGTATGACGACGGCCACTTGCAGCGGCCTGACCAAGGCTAGATGTCAAATATCAGTGACCTCATGTTCGGGAGGAAAAAAGGTGGGAGCGTCAAGTAGGCCTACGAGCCAAAAAGAGCGGGCAGAATTGTCGTTTAAGTATTTTGAGGGAGTGGAGAACACTTTGATCTCTTCAAAAGGTGACTGAAAATGAGATTTAAAGTCAAACCAGCTGCAAGATGTTAAAAGAGATGGTCAAAAGGGGCATAAAATTACTTTTCTGGGTAAGCGGAGGCCCAACCGATCGGATTTCGACCCTTGCCTGGGTTCTTTGCATGGCACATTGTGGTTGTTGGGGTATTAGGGAGCTTGGCAAACCTTAAAGCTACCTGATTAAGTTGCCCGGAAGAAGAGGACTTTGCGATTTCCACTTTCCTATCAAAAACTCGACAAAAAATAAGTCGTTCGTTCTTCAAGTCATTGACATTTCCAGCTGGCCTCCATGCTTGTGTACCGTGGTGCAGTAGTTCGGTCCTCACAGAAATACGTCGTGAAAGTTCGAAATTTTTGGAGTGGCCAAAAAAAATTGGATTTGACTTTTCTGTACGCCTCGGTGCAGTGCTTCGTTGCAACTTGGAGGCTCATGGGTGCATTGTGAAGCATGACTCGGTGCGCGTCAGTCTCTCCGTACTGTAGGACATTGCGGGGTAGCGGGCTTTCGCCTCCTCGCCATCACTTTCCTCTTCTCTTTAAACCACTTTCATGTCATCACTTGTCAGTTGTGCCTGGAGGATGCAATTGGAACCTGTCAGCCTATTGACCAACAGGAGGATAGGGAGGTGGAAGACTGGGCGGATGATCCAAAACCACCCACAACTTGTCCACCCTATGCTGCTATACCGCCTAACCCCCCATCCTCCAAAGATTATGCCCGTATTTTGCGTGTGGTTAACTTTGGTGCATGTCATTATTTGCTGTGAAACGTCCATTAGATGAAGACCAAATGAACGAGGCGAGGAGGAGATAGGGCCGCGTTCACATCCCTATCCTCATTCTTCGCATCCTTCCGCATGAGTCACACGCAGTCACCCACCTCTTTGGCATGAGATAGGCGGATGTGAAGTAAGACAACTTGGAAACAGAAGTGGGACTGGGTGAGGGTAGGCCAAGGCAAGGATAGATTATTTACTTCTAAAGGCGACTAGATATTGCATTGACAGCTGGCTGGTGACAAACATGAAATACTAGAAGAAATTTTCCGTACTTTACTTTTCTTTGAAAGTGCAAGAACTCATTTGATTACTCTAAGTCGGTTTGTCAGTTAAGGTGTCTTGAAGTTAGCTCTGTTTACAATATCAAGTGGATTAGCTAAGGTCATTCTAAGGCCAGCTTAGTCTTGGTCATCGTTGAAATTTGATTATAAGTTATTTGCCAATTCTGAATGTATTGGCAGCGTTTAGCAGAATCTGAAAGACTTGTCTCGACTACCAAAGCTAGAACTACTACCTTTTTCCCATTTTAATGAAGAATTTCAAACGATTATCCTTTTTTCAAAAAAAAACGGGACTGATGGGAGCCTCGGCGCAGATCCAACCTGAGGGTCAGTAATCCATAAAATTATGACTAATTAAAAGGTTTTCGAGGAGAACTTGAACATAAAGAAATTTACACTAAAGAGTGAATGTCCGATAACTTACAAACTTTCTCCATGCTACGCAAATGTAGGATGGCTTTCCCTACTCGGTCTCCCAGAGGCTGGAAAGCGAATCAAAGGGGATATTACAGCTGGCTACCCAATTTATTAATTTAACTTCGGTTGTAGCAGGTATTAAATGACTAAGATTTATCAAATTTAACTCTACTTGGAAGACAAATTTACGTACCTACTTCTTCATTAGAACGCTCACAAGTTCCAGTTAGAACATAACTTTTATCTTGGAGATTAGGTGATTCAAATTTGGATCATAGCAACGAAAGGAATGGACAGCTGGATGCTACTCGCTTAGGTGGTTTTGCCGATGTGCAAAACACAAAGGATTTTTTATTTTCGAGTAAAAGTCGAATCATCGCAGTACTTTGTCCTAAACTAGCACAATTTGTACGTGACACGTGTTTTAATGAAGCCTATTGGCCTTGACTCCTCCCCATGAATCAAATTTGGGCACTTTCTAAAAAAATGACCAACCCAGGCTTCTCTGAGGTCAAATGAGCACTTATAATTCGTCCCTCTGGAGAAACGATAGAACTGAAATTTGCGTTCATGCTTGTCGACTTAAGATGTGCTAATAAATCTGGTAATTGCCAAAAACTTCAACCTCCAAACAGCCAGGTTTGGTGTCAAAAAATTGACTCACTTTGATCCCCACTAAAGCCTACTTGACATTCTTTGTCCCGAATTCAAGTAAAAGTAAAATGGCAGAATTTGGGCTTTCGTGAGGCGATTGATGCGTGATAATACTGTCGAAAAATAACTGACATTTTGGCAGCAATTTCCTGAACGCTTAGCCGACTTATTCTGAGAATCCCTCTTGGCATAATATGCAATTGAAGGATTAGTACATCCATTCCAAACACGGACCACCTAAATTTCCAGCAATTTTAAGTTGCTTTGGAATTAACCCCAATCTCGAACTTGGCCTTAACTGATTACTGACAGCTGGTCAAAAAAGCCTCCTAACCAGTGACCGACTGGTAGCCCCGAAGTAGGAGCTACGCCGACCAAACGTCCATGTCATGCCATATCACACGACAACACAGCCAAACTAGTCAGCCAGTCACGTTGCAGCCCTTTGTTTATTGGCCGGAGTAGCTGGTCGAAATCGGTTTGTAGTCGTGACCCGCCACTTACCCAAAGGTGTCCAGTTGACACAAAAATGAGCCGCGGACATGTCGTACCCTCCCTTCTCCTTCTTCTTGTCGTTCTGACGGCTTTCCTAGGTGTGAACGGCCTCAAGTGCTATCAGTGCGAGTCGCATAAGGAGGAGGGATGCTTTCCTCTGGATGCGAAATTGGTCAAACCGACTGAATGCCCTCCTGACGCTCAAGTTTGCACCATTCTCAAACAAGTGAGTTAAGACGCGATACTAGGTATTTTTGGCTAAATCGAGGGGCTGCAATCAAAAAATCCCTCTTTCAGGAGGCTCAATTTAAGCTAGCTTACGGAGAGGACCGGGAACCCAAAGTCCGCTATCTTCGCGGATGTTCCAGCGAGGCCCCAAAGGGCGCCTACTACTGCGTGGAGCGTGCTGGCACCGGGAGCAACACCAAGAATAGGTACTGCACCTGCGATTCGGACGCCTGCAATCCAGCTGACAGGAATGCGGTGTTGAGTGGTGCATTGGCTGCTGTGATGCTCCTACTTATCTCCAACCTGGCCTGATAGCAGTGGTGAAGTTATTTCTGTGTATAGTGTTATGATTTTGGCGTTTGACAAGCATAATTATACTTAGTAGATTAAACGAGATGTTGTGGTAATAAAGTGCCTGCCGATGTTGACTTCCTTCGTGATTTAAATTACATTTTGATTTTCCATTCTTAACTCAAGCGCACGCTCCAAAGCGTCAATCCAAGCACACTAATTCTTAAGGTTGAAGGATTATTGGTTTGCGATTTTGTCATAGGTCAGTTTGAGATTTAAAATAATAATAGAATAGCTAAACTTGGAGATGTGAGACGTTAATTTAGACAGATGAACCTGACACCTCAAATTTCAGTCTGAATACTAGTCAATCGAGACGTGGAACATCTTCCACGGGTGAGTACCGGGTCAGCAATCTAACACTTAATGAGATTCGCCTTGAGGTTGTATTCAAGATTAATGACATTGCCTGATTTGGTCGTTTGTAACTCTTTGGGCTTTGTTTAGGAGTACTTTTTGGGGTTAGTCGAAGCCAAAGGCCTACCAGACTGTCTGGACATTCGGCATGACGAAGTAATACACCATGAGAAGTTAATTACGTGGACACTAGGCCAGCATTCAGCTCTCGGCTGAAATCAACTACAGCAGCTAACACCGTCTGTGCCTTGTTTATCGTAATGCCAACTCGTACGGATGCCACCGGCGCCACAAGTACATTGGCACCCCTATTTTACTTCCTGCTTTTCCTTGTCGCGTTAAGGTGTCCAGCTGCACTACATTGTGTATTACGAACGAACAAGTTAATGTAAAAACGACTGAACAGGTGCAGAACGGTTCTTGGTTTCTAGGCAGCATTAGAAGTGGTCAAATCAGTAGTGCAAAAATTAATATCATAGCAGGAGCACAAAACAACCAAACGGTGACGATCAACCTTCCACTCGAAGCTTGGGGTAGAGGAAGTTTGTATAACTTTGTCCCGTGTAAGCCACCTCGCCCACCACAGCCTGCTAACTATCGAGATAGCAGGGATCCTCCCCTCCGCCGAGCTATCACGCTAAGGAGGACTTAAATGCGGTCTCATTCCGCTAACATTTGATTTGCTACGTGTAGCATCAACGTCACCTCAAAGGCCAACACCCAACGTTTCATATCAGTCTGAGGACGAGTACTACTATCAGGCGTATAAGTAGCAATAACCCGCCAGCAAGGAAACGTAGAACTAATTGACCCTTTGAACCTCTGCTCGAGCATCGCTTTGCTCGAATCAAGAACGCCTACCGCGTATTACGCATTTAGTGGTGTTCCAAGAATTGGTTCTGTTTCTGGCGTTATTGACCATTCAGGTGTACTGAATGCGAGCGCGTTTTCGAGGACATTCTAGCGGGTCTGAAAGTTTGTCAGAAAAAAGTGAAATTTCACAAAACCAGAACAAGAGCATCGAAGTCAGTCTTGGTTACTTAAGTCTAAACGGAGAGGCACTTCAGGGGACAACTCAAGTGGCGGTACAGAAGCAGGTGACCGACATCTACTCCACATTTGTTGGTGTTCAAGGCAATGTCAGCGCCTAAATAAACTACCTAATTGCTACATATGGCTGCAGTTCCGAAGGCTCAAAACAAAGTAGCCAAGGGAACAAATTAAACTGTTCCATAGTCACCGAAACTTCAAGGCGATAACGAAGGCGCATTTATACTAGTTTATCACGCTTTGCATCATAGTTAATAGATTCCAATAAGTTGTTGCGATTTTTCGCATCCCTCCCTACTTCTATCCATTTAAGAATGAGGAAATAGTAGTTGCTTCATCACCTTAACACCCGAGGAGCTCAAATCCAGATCTTCAAGCCAGTGCTACTTAAAAGTACTAAGTAGTAGTATCACAGACTACGTGAAGGCAAAAAGAAAGACAAGTACACCTTGATTTCCCGACTGTGCCTCATAAAAGACCGTTAGAATTAAGTGCACGTGTGAAAGCTTCTATTGCGTCGACGACGGAGTCCTCCAATGAACTCCGTCACCCCCTCCTCCTCCTCGCCCTCCAATTGGTTCCTAATGGGACACCGACGACAGGACTGTTGACTGTCACCCAGCCCAGCGGTATCAAGAAAACCGGTAGAGGAGGATGAGGAGGCCATATCCGGCTGGCTGTCACGGCTAGATTGTGGGAGGAGTCGACATCCTGAGGAACGCCGCCACGCTATCCGTTCTGGACGTTGACGCGTCTACAGAGGGGAAAAAAAGAAGGCATGCAGAATTAGCATCAAAAAGTAAAAACTGGGAAGAAAACATTTTATTGATAATCAGAGATCCGAAGCTGCGGTGGTTTAGGGGTGAGTAAGAGCAGCTCGAAAAATGCTGCAACCTACTGCAATCTGATTGGTTACAAATCAGGTGGTAGACGCTTGCGATTGGTCAGCCCTGTTGGAGGTAATAAATGATTTTATTTGGTAAAAGAACGATCACTATAATTAAAAATTTCTAATCTTCTGCAGGAATGGTGCTTAGATGCCAACGAAATCATTTGCTTACTAGCATTGATAAATTGGAGACCAATAAACTGGAGTTATTGAAAACTAAACTAGTTTAACAAGGATGGTCAATGAATGGCTCCTGAGGTCAGCAAAAGTCACCAGCAAAATCATAGCGCCATTCCTACTCTTAAACACCCACAGACTAATAAGTGCAGCTATAGTAAATAAGGGTATCTAGGCAACAGTCTAAATATAGGATGGCGTAATGCATTCGAAGCAAGTCGTCGCAGCCTCCAAACCGCATCCGTGTTAGCCAATGGAAGAGGTGGTCCAGAAAAAAACGTCAGCCAATGAGATGGAGAACTACGTGACAAATGGATGGTGTATGCTTAAGTCAATAAGGCCTCCATTTTAGGAGAGCTAAGGGAAAACTAGGCCAGGGAAGCATACACTTCCTTTTCGACAACCATTCTAATCAACTCACCAATGACTTGGATCGGAATATCTTCGGTGAGGCACAAACCGCAGCCAACTGGAGACCCTCACCTGAGATCTTGTAAGAGCTAGTCAGGTGCACGGAAGGCGTTGTCTCGTCAGAGGGGGACGAGGATATGGAGGTATTTATAGTAGCGGCAAGATTGGCTTCATGGAGGTCAAAAAGCCCCACAGAGGAGGGTGGATGTTGAGTCAACATGAAAGCGGAATTTTGAAGCACTTTCAAGGTAAAAATCCCACCCCACACGCCAAGGAGGGGGCTGAACCAGTAGACGAGAAGGTGATGCAGCGGGTTGGAGGCACGACCGAGACCCCAGGTTTGAATCACCGCGTTAACGCCGTTTGCGTACGCACCGGTTAGGGGTAGACCTTTGGAAAGACGAAAAACCAAGCCTAGGTAGGACAAAGCCTACTTGTATCGCCGATTTCGGTGGAATCCGAAAATACGGGTGTATCCCGACTTGAGATATATACTACTCGGAAGAAGGATGGATAAACGGAGGAGTCTACAATCACTTGCACCACCTACTTATACAAGTACATACAAATATAAGTAGTATCAGTATAAAAGCAGAAAAACGAACCCAGATGCACAAAGTAGATGCACACCGCCTGTCTCACCGAAAATACCACGAATTCCAGCGTCCACCAATCCTCCTGCCTCCTTTCTAGATGGTGACGTTTCCAGAGGTTCAGGAGAGCAGGTAGCCCCCCCGCCAACACCACGTCCATAAAGGCGACACCGGCTTCTACGCCGATTCCCACAAGGAGGGGCACGTGGAGATCCCCGATGCTGTCGTTGAATTCATCACCATCATCATGGTCCTCATGATAATGTTGAAGAAGGAGACGTTGGCCGTGAAGACAGGCATGGTGGGTGGAGAGACGCAGTCCCCACCAGAAGTAGGAGATGTAGAGAGCAAATAATGCACCTAAAAGTTGGAGGCACCAGGAGAGGCAGACACCGAGGAGGTCTGTCTGGTTCATGAGGTAGCTGAGGCGAGAAAAAGGAGATCCGATAAGTGCTTACGACTCGGCTCATCAACCACTGAAGAGCAAGGAGTTGGGTAGCTTCAGGAGGAGTGGAAAAAAGTTGATGTAAAGGTGAGAAGTAGGTGAGTGAATAGGTCTAGGACGAATCGCAGATGCGTGAAGAAAAGCTGGATGAAAAAGTCAGCTTAGATCTGGCTCCTATATGTTACACGGGTAATCCGCACTTGCGAGGAGATGGAATCGAAGAGAATGGATCAGGAATTGTTAGATGGTCTCCACCTTTCAAGTGGTGGGTGAAAAGGGTGATACATGGGTGGAACCTTGTTGAAAGAATAGGTAACAAACATCAACGCATGAAGTCATTGATGCATCAGGGGTTGGCTATGCTGCTGTATTCTACCTACACCTCGTTGACAATCACAAAAGGACTGATTTCTCACCAGCACCACTGAGGGAGACAATTATTTCACGTTTGGAGCCTGTATAAGCTGCTGTGTCAGTCAAATTTGTCACCATGGAGAAAGAGCTCTGTTGCAAGTCATCACAACGTCAAAAGCAAGCCATCACGGTGGTGTGGGGCATACTATGACGGGGTAAGCGCTTTACACTTTGATATCTGATCAACTTTGACAACGCTTTGCAAAGTAAAGGAGGCCCTGAGCAACCAGGTGACGGCCAGCGACGATCCATTAGAATACCAGCCCTTACTAAAAGCTATTCATGTGACCGTACCTGAGGTCAGGAGGAAGCGGCAGACACAACCCCCGGTGGATGCAATCTGTGGCCGACGCGTGGAAGGCTACTTACCCTGGGCTGCAAACGAGGCCAAAGTTGACGAAGAAGAGGTATAACTTTTGAGCTATTGATCAAGAGAGTGGAGAATCGCCAAATATTCTCATTTCTGTCTTGCGAGTAGTTTCAAGTCTCTCTAACACTATTGTGAGTGACGCAGAATCACAATAATTAAGCGGCTTGAGCATAAGCACAAGATGCTTTCGTCCCATAACAAAAAAGTACGCTGCTAGTGCGACAGTTTCACGATAAACATTGGCTGGAAAAATAAGCATCGATATTTCAATGCGGCAAAGCCTAACAATTTTAACCACCTAGTAATTTTTGAGACAAAAATGAAACAATTTTTGGGATCTTCTTGTCGTCATTCCTCAGCAATATTGAGTCGTGTTTTATTTAAAGACGATTTCAGGAGACGTGTTCGGATAAAAAATGAAATGAGTTTATGGAGGAGATCGTCCAGCCCTAAGCGTTACTTCTAGGGTCAGTTCTCACTGAATTTTACACGAGATGTTTCCCTAATTACAACCGGAATTGGAGACCTCCCAGACGGGTCGTCTGAATGTATCCAGCAGCGACTACTGTTGTTTTGATGGTCACAATACTAAGATGCCTGTGTCCCCTGATACCACCAGGAGTTACCCAGGCAAAACGATTTGGAGGTTAGCCACGAACATTTTCACTCTTTATCCGCTTATTATCAACGTGAGCGTATTGCAAATCCAAAACTTCCCTTTATTGAAGTTATTCCGAACTATTTTGTGTCTTAAAAGAATCAGTTAGGGGAAGCTTCAACGAGAGGTCGAGATGGATGCTAGAGGAAGATCGACACCATGTGTCAAGACAAAACGCTACAATATTACTGAGCCCCAAAATAAAATCAAGTGCTGATAGTAAATCAGGATCTACGACTTAGGGGGAGATAGTTCAGAGCGGTACTGATAATCAATGACTACAACGCTTTGCGGTCGAAATAAGAAATTGAAACTCACTTTTACCAGTATTAAACAACTCAAAGTAATTCCAAGTTTTAAGGGTTCCGTTGTTGACAGATAGGGATGATTAAAAATTAAGTGAAATACAAACAGAAAAATCAAATCAGAAATTCTCCACCTGACAAAATTATTGGAAGCATCAAGTATGAAGTCCCCGAAGTCCTGAAACATTGTCTAACTGGAAAATCAATAGTGGCAATTTCTGAAAGCGATTTCCACAACAAATGGGCGACTTTAAAGACTGCATTGAGAGACAGAAACCTAACCAGAGAACGAAAATGAATATCCTCAAAACTATCGCTGCGAATAGACTGAGATCCAATAATAATAATTATCATTGACTTGCCGATAGAAGACATTACAAGTGGAGCCGAGGGCATCTCTCCAGGCATACTTTAGCATCAATAGGTTATGAATGGTGATCGAGGCAAGAACGGCCATATTTCCCAGGGTAACACGAGCAATGGCGTTTTCCAAACTGCAAGCACAGGCCTGAAATGCTGCGACCCCATCCTGAAATGCTACGTGAATACTTTCACGGAAGTATTTGGCACGAGACTGTTCTGTCTGAGTTGCATTAGCATTTGATTTTTGATAAATCTGGAAAAATACGGTGTGAAAAAGGAGTCAGCTTACAAATAAAAGGCACTTCTTCAGCAGCTGCCCTCCTGCATATACGAGAAAACAGAAGAAAAAGGAAAGTGCTAGGGCACAACATTCGTCATCTGTTAAATCAAGCATTAAAAAACTGGTCGCCTACTACCCAACCACATGAGGGCAAAGAAAATTACATTGGGGGCTAAGGTGACATTAAACCTGAGCAAAGCACAAAATTAACCAATCAGAAGACACTCGAAATTGCGGTTTAAAGGGAGTATTGCTAATGCCGTGAAGGCAAAACAACAGAAACAAAAGTGGCGACGTAGAATTATTCTGTATGCCTTTCTCCAGCAGCCTCTCCCCAAATTTATCACTTGTTCGAACAAGTGATCTGTCTAATGAAGGAATAATTACCACAACCCTACTATAAGAGATTTAAAACATGAAAAATGCAATTTCTCTCTGCGTTTTAAGGAATATGTAATATGGTAGTTATTAAGGGCCAGCATGAAAGCCTTGTACACATCTGGTTTAGCATGATGAACCCCAGATGAGTTATTTGCATGGTTCGAATGCTACCCCGTATTGGAATTGCAGCCCACGTGGACTGAGGTGCAAACAATAATTGCTCAACTTTGCTTAATACAAACTGTAGCGTCCCAAGACTCCCTGAAGACGAAAGAAGACAAAATACTTGGAGAGAATATATATTCAGCGCAGAGAAGGTGTCTGGGCTATTGGCATGGCCCGAAAGGCCAGCCCACCCAACGAGGTACAAGAGGGCCGATTCGAAGTACAAAAATGGCTCCTCACCAATACCGAGGGAGAAGCCACTACTGTATTACACACACCCCATCCACGCATTCTTTTCTAAAAATCAACTTCTACCACACTATCTGCACTCTCTTTCTTCTACGAATAACCAGCCCCCGTTGTCAACCCATCAGATCCCCATCTCACTCTAATACACTCGCTTGGAAACTTAAATAAAAATCCTCCTTCGGTAGCTGCAGTGCTCCACCCGCGTGTCCTAAAAGCCCTCCACCCTATTCCAAATTCACATTAGAATTCTCTCGACTCTCCCCACCAACGCCCATTCGGTCAGAAAATGGCCGCCATAATATATGCCCTCCCACAAATGTATTATGGAAAATCTAAAGGGCCCTTGCGTGCGCCTTGACTAAAATGAGCGGGTTTAGTGATGGACCCACAGAGAGGGGACGGTTTGCTGCAGACCAATAGCTTAAGACGCCCGATGCCGAGACACTACCCAAGTACAAATCAGTAGAGCCTCCTCTTGATGCTAGCCCCATCGCAGCCAATTGAAAAAGGGAAGAATAGGGCAAAATTGAAAACTCTCTTCTCAAAAACGGCAACGAATCAGCTAGAAGCCAAGATTTGTCGATTCACCCTGTCAACCAGCCTCTGATCGAGCCGTCGATGCTGTCGTCGCACAAAGATATAGGAGGCGAGACCACAACATCCAATGAAGGCTTCAAAGATGACAAAACTCCGCCGTTCTGCTTGCAGATCACTGAATGTTTTGGGATCACAGGCCACCCATTTAGGGGTGTTCGAATCAGCCATCTTGTGCGCATTTTTATCGTTGCCCTTCGGCTTAATGGCATTGCAGACGACTTGAACTCGATAGCCCGTACCCCCGCAAGCTGGATCTGATTTCTGTGTAGAGAAAGGAGTAAAAGAACTGCAGGGGATTGCCTGAAAAAGACTTACAAGAGATAAAGTTCCCTACAACTTCAGGCTTCTGTGGTAAGAATAAATTGAATGATGAGAGGGAAGGCATGAGATTAGTATTCTTGAAGTGTACGTCCAATTGCTGTGGAAGAAGAACGACAGCACTTCCATGTTAAATCAACCCAGAACCGGATTCTTCTTTCCTCAGGGTTACGAAGGCTGTTATAGTCAACTGGAGACCATTTAGCCACCTCCAGAGCAAGAAGACCACACTTTAAGGCGTGACGAACAAACTGCACCGACTTCTCTACACAGCACCCTATCCGAACATCTATCCACTTATCCAACCGGAGCTCAGTCGGCAATTCTAAAGCGGCCTCCATAACGGAATCACCCTAATACGGCCCAGTTTGTCTCGTCGGTCAACTGTACTGTGAAGATTTAAAGCATAAAACGCATTTAACAACATTTTCATTATTTTCAAGTAATACACTCGACGATGGAATAACAGATGCCAAGCTGTCCCCAAGGTAGACGGCAGATGCCTTTGGATCTGGATTTACCGATGAAAACAATCGAGATTGGAAACAGTGGCTGCTATGTAGTTACTAGTTTTTACTAACAAATGTGAGAAGGAAAGTGAAGAACACTCATGAGCTGTTCCATAATTCCTGTAGTATTTACTCAGCGGAGAAACACGAGAATTTAATAAAATATGGGCATATATGTTAGTTTTCAGGTGGTCCTTTGACTAAAAATAGTCACAAAACATGTCAAACTGAAGCAACTTTTCTATTTTCAATAGCCGAGCGCTGGCCGTTTGATCTCGATGTCACAATTTCACTTATGGATCATAGGGGAGAGGAAAGTAAGCATTCGGCTTGAGCTATGGGACTCGTGAAACACTTCAATTAAATAAAATGTCGTCAAGTGAATTATGCATATCAGTTTTATGCGTGAGAAATTAAAAGGCACTAAGAATTTCAAGTGGCCATAGCTTGCGATCATTTAACGCAATCCACTAAATCCACCGACCCAACAGTCCGTCGACTTCCTGACCTCCTAGCACAATAGTTCCTCCTTCAGATCTGGGTGCGCGTACATCAGCCAGTCAACTGAACGCTCTCAAATGTGTTAACCAACTGGTTTTTTTACATACAACAGGAAAAGATGATTACCAAAACAAAAGTTTCACCACGAAGAAAAGCTAATTAGAACTAGAAATAGAGAGCAAAAACACAATAAAACAAATATGAGAAGGAGAATGATCATTAAACTCATTTTACTTAAGATGGCATTAAAACGAGAATGAACAATCGGCAGCTTACCATGTCGACTTGGTTGCAGAGCTGACAGGATGTTAGGTAGTAAAATGACTGATTATCAGTGCAAGGATTAGCAGTGTCGAAAGTAGGTCGCAGTGGACGTAGGGCAGAGGAGACTGATTCTTCGATGAAAAAGATAATGGAAGCGACTCTAGAGAGGAGAAATTAGAAACAAAAGCAGACATAACATACACAACAAGGACGACTAGTGCGATGGTAAGAATCCTCTTTGTACAGCACTCAATCATAATTCAGTAAAAAACCTGAAAAAAAGCATTAATTCATCCTGAGATGCGACAAAAATATTGGAACAGCAAAAGCACGCTATTTTTGTGGCATTAATCAATGCACATGACGACAAAGAGCTAGAAACTACAATAGGGTAACGAAGAGCGCTTAAAAGTGAACAAAAACACAGAACACGACCATCGAATCCCGAAAACACAAACACGGACCTCCATAACGGAATAACAACGAGTTCGAAGAGCGGTCCTCTCGTGGTCAATTAGAACAAGTATACTTGGCTCTTTAAAATAATTCAGTAAAATTCATATTTTAATTATTTTTAACTCGTAGTTAGACATATTTTTAGTAAGCAAAGTAAGCAAGTTTAGGATTACTCTGCGGAGATTTATGTGCCTGCTTCATCATATGCATAATTAGGTAGGGCGCTACAGCCTTACAAAGCCAAGCTACCATTTAAAATGCAGTTTGAAAAAAAATTTGCTGCTAATAATGGGATAAAATAGTGATTCAAAATACTTGCTTCTATCTCAGTAACCTCGATTTGACATGACATTTAATTTGCTAAGATTATTTACCCCTCAGGCTGCATGGGCAAAACTTAATTTTAAAAAAGATAGTATTTTAGGTGTGTGTATAATTTATCAGGTTTTTAATAAAAAATACTAAGGTCTGAGTGCGGACTTGAGGTGCTACACATCCAAAAGCCTAACAGTTCCACCTCCCCCTAACTCATTTATATATTAATACATTAGCATACACATTGAGCTTTCCATCAATGCATTTATAAATTTACTTTTGTTTTAATTTGCTCCCACTTCACACATCGAGCCACCCGTCACCCTAACCCCCCACCTAGCTTTCATCTTTTCCAGATACTATTTTTCAAAACCTTGAGATCGTCAGCTATGTGGCGTCCCGAGACTCCCTGAAGACAAAAGAAGACACATTACTCGGGCAGAATACATATATCCAGCACAGAGAAGGTGTCTGGGCTATTAGCATGGCCGAAAAGGCCAGCCCACCCAATGAGGTACAAGGGGGCTACTTCTATGTACAAAAGTGGCGCCTCGCCAGAACCGAGGGATAAACCACTGTCGTATTACGGCTAGCATAGCGACTTTTCAGAATGAACGCTTAACAGCTGTAGATTTACCACTTTAGACTCTTTAGCCTTTGTGGTTGGGAGCCTTGCTATGGCTCACCACCGTACTCACATTCTCTCATCACCAAGCAAACTAGATCAAAGGGGCCAACTGTCCTTAAATATCCTACTGATTACCTCCTGCTCAAAAGAAATAAACCTGCAAAATTTCTAGGTGTTGAATTCATTCTTGGCACCACTTTTCACTCCTGTTTTGCCAAAAGGAAATAATGAAATGGCGTAATTTTACGCTTGAATAAATTGAGGTGTCAGTTAAAGAAGTGATTCTAATAGCCAAATAAAGTCAAACAAATGAAATCATTTCTCTGACTTCAGTAGGAAATGTCTTAAATTAGATTTGAAATAAACAAAAACCAAGGGCTTTGTTAAAGTTAGGCGTGAATGAAACTGTTGTTTTTGATTCCTTTGCAAAACTATTTACTATTTGATTAGTGAATTTACAGTACTCTTAACATCATTTGAGCCACCCAAGATAAATAGCCGCCCTGTCCTTGAGACAATACCGCTCAGATTAATGTAGCTATGTCAAAAGTGACTTTACGAAAACGAATTTCCAAAGCCTCGGAAAGTCTTGCGAAGAGCACAAAGTGTAGAGTGTAATGTGCAGCAATTATAGACCTTAAGTCAGTAGATCTGAGTGTGAGGCTCTTCTTAACATGTACGTAGATATCGCTTCAATGACCAAAAACAATACTATCAACAGAAGTATTTTTCGTCACACGCTCTTTACTATATTTAATCTTACTGACGACTTTATTCTTGACAGAAGTAAGCCTTGTTAATGCTTTGGTACCCTGCAGTTTTTGCTGTTTTTGATGAAAATTCTGACGGTGTAATTTCAATGGAGGAATGGGTTAAGGGCTTATCAATTTTACTTCGGGGTGATTTAAAGGAAAAAGCCCTATGTAAGCCTCTACTTTATTTTGACAGTGTTAGTCACATTTTCTGTGTACGACCTAAACGATGATGGGGTAATATCGAGGGACGAAATCTTCCAGATGTTAAGTTTGAGTTTGGCTAATGTAAGATCTACGACCTCAGCTAAGAATTTCCTTCTAGCAAGCTGATAACGAAGACAACGATGAAATTACCAGAGACCTCGTGGAATACGCCTTCAAACTACTAGTTACGAGCATTTGTGATTACTTATCTTTGGTCTAGGACGTCGATCATGACGGAAAAATAACCTTCGATGGCTACCTAAAAGCTGTTCAGGGCGAGATTTTATTGCTGGAACTTCTCGGGCCCTGTCTACCGACAGATCTCGTAAGACCTACACTAATGTCCATTTCTTCGCAGGCTGCAACTGCTTTTTTGGTCAAATTTGAAGATCCCCACTCCAAGAGAAGAGTAAAAACTTGAAGATTTCGCCTCTTGATAATGTCTTATTCCGGATACAAATGAATAAATAAATGTACTAACGAATGATGAAAATACACCAAAAAATGTATCAGTATTTTCTTTTTAAACCCTAGAAGGTGAAGATTTTTTGTTTTTATTTTGGCTGGGGTTATTTTCGGGTTCCTTAGCGACCCAATGTGTTGCTGGATTGAGGGGAGTTTGAATGAGGCTTCGACTGAAACAGAATCGCATGAAACAGAGAGTCCAGAGGTAGAGAAGAAGGGCCAAAAAAGCCGAGAATAGTTTCATCCACATATTTGCCCAGGATTCCATCACCGCCTGTAGGCTGGAGATTTCGGGACTACAAGGTAGAGAAGCAAGAAGAGTAGAAACAGCATAAAATACCTACTGATATGAAATGGTGAGGCAGAGGACTCAACGGGTGCTATTCATGGCTGCTTCCGCCCCAGACAGAGGCACAGCTCACACACCTCCAGAAAGACGTCAGTATGCAATTGTACGGAAATTTTCTTTCTTGCAGATGGTTCCCAAGCATTCGGGAAATCACACCCTTATTCGCTCCCTCCTAACTGGACGAGTCTATGCATTCGGCAGACCCATGCTCAATCCATTACCAAGCTCAAACACAGTCTCGGTTTGGCCTCCCACATGTCACATCTCTGTATTGACTCGACCACCTGATTGGTGGTCTCACCAGGATTCAGACAGCTCCGACATAGAAAGTCCAGTTTATAACACCGGCGACCCAGTTTATACTATATTTGTATTTTTTCGATCAACCGATACAACTTAGGTGGCAACAACAAGTAGTATACATCAAGTGTGTTGACTTACTTATACCAATTGGTCAACTGCGCCATCATAAAGAGGGTAGCCAGACAGAAGGTAAAATGGAACCAGGCATAGGAGTAGACAGTGAGAATGGCCTCATTGTAGATGGTAAAACGGTCCTTCGGCGATCGTTGGGGAAGGAGGACTTCAGCCAGTGACACTGTGGAGGATGGAAGAAAAAGGAGAGGAACAAGTAAAATCCCTTTACCGCCTCAAAACGCTACCGATTCGACCTAGTACACACGTACCGACGGATTCGGCCATCTCCTTATTCTCATGAAGCAAGTGCCTTCCCTCGTCACCAGCGAGGTATTGAGTTACAAATCGAGCCTTTTCCAGTCTCACATCGTCTATAGACATGAAGTCCTTGAGATCCTGCGCCAAGGGAAAATTCACCGTTCCGTAAGCGGATGATGGTCGTTCTTTCCCCAAATTCGAAATGACGCGCCTTCCATTAGAGGAAGCCGAAGAACGATGAGGAAGAGTAGACACGCCCACAAGACATTCCACATTGACAGAAACACGAGGGAGAGTTTTTGAGGTAGGAGCAGGACTGATTTCTCCCATTGCAAGCATTTCAACTTCTCCAGGAGGTGATGGAATCAGCTGTGGCGCAGATGATGGTGAGGTTAGACCAAGACGCTTTTTAAGAAGCCTTCTTCGAAGAGATTCGTTGGGATTTTTGACTGGTGGAACAGTCTCAGAAGAAATGGATTCATGCTCAGAGGGGCTGGTTGAGTCGACGATCTCTTTTAGCATTTCAAGGACTGGGAAAGCAAGAATGTGGACTTAAGGTTGCAAGATACTACTGAAATTGCCTAATTAGCAAACTATTTACTACTCTACTCGTCTCAATCAATCTAACCTTAACTATGCTTGAAGCCCATCAACTACCCAATTCAACAGACTCTTGACTCCGGATCTCGTGAAATACGAGGATGAGTGAGATGCCAATAAAATGTTTCTTTCAGAAGCATACCCATTCTGCGACGTTTGTTGCGTCTTTCGGTGCCAAAGCAGGCACAGGACTGGGAGGAGGGAGGAGGCAGTGTTGGACTGGTGGATGCAGCATTTGCGCTTCTTCCCATCGCCTCACGTTGCTGATTTTCTTCCTCCTTCACCTCGGCTAGCATCTTTTGAATGATGGTTTTCTGGGAAAGGGGGTAAAGACGGAATAATAGCACTTTATTGGGATGTAGCATATAGGAATAAGAGTGTGATAAAGGCATAATGCATTTGGCGTTAAAGTGGCTAAAAAGACCTTTATACACTTTGAATATTTTAAATAGCAGCGTCACATATGTGTGACGCCGGATGTACTACTATGAGCTTGGTGTCGCATATACGTGATACGCGTTGCGTATCAAGATAAGACAGGCGTGGTCGCATGAAATCACCTACTGCAAACAGTTTGAATAAAAAAAAAAACAAGCACAAGCGCTATTTGCTGTACATCTGGTGAGAAAGGCGCTTTGGCAACAATTCACATAATATTCTGAATGAAAAACAAAGTATCTGGGCGAAAGCGACGGCTGATTTTCCCTAGGACACTTGAGTACTAGCGACCTTCTATCTTATTTAACTCAAAAAGGCAATCCAAATCGTACACTAGTCCTCCACCGTGACAGCCTGTGGCATTAAAAACAAGATCAAGACGCATCGTCGAATGACCTTCACCTGTCATCGCTTTTGGTGCATTCAGTCATTCGCACTCTGGGCTGCTACTTCAGGTAGTGAATCACTGGTTTGATACTTTCCCCTAACAACTATCCGGTGGGCGTGGGCAAAAGTCAAGACACGTCGGCAGGCACCGTGCCTGCCAATATCCCATGCTTACAAGGCGTACTTACTACAGACTGGTAATGATTTGGCTCCATTTCAAAGCCCTGATCAAGTCCTCTTTCCTCAACTG
>NW_020170478.1:306414-310400 GCF_000524195.1 Echinococcus granulosus
ACACGACAATCGAGGAAGTCATCTGTCTCGAGAATGACGGTTCCGCATCTCTACTCTGTGATGAGGCAGAGTTTAAAGGCCTTCACTGATAAGCCAAACTTCTCGACTTCAAGGCATTAAACATGTCACTCCCGTCTGCTTATCGCTCCCCTTCACAATGCCTTGCTTGGTGCCCGACAGAGAGCCGAACGTGGAATCGAGGAGTGGAATTGTGGCCAGACAAACCCTACTGAATCAAACCACCACCCTGTAGGTGACGCAATCTGAGGTGAGAAGTCGGAATGTGGTGATTAGCAGGACCTATATGCCAACAGTCTTTCCACTTTGAAAGTCCGCAACAACGGCAACTAATTGAAACCAAGGATATTGTAAAGTCGCCCTCCAAACGACGCACAAGACGACCAGCTCACGTGATGTGGAGTGCGTGCACAACTACTTCTTAATGAATTCCACACGAGAAAGGCGACGTGTGAGTGAGGCTATGCAACTGCGCATCTGCAAGTTCAACAACAAACGATTGCGTACTTTCCATCCCCCTTCCGCTAGCAAATAGCACTTCGGAGGCTCGAGGAGACCCACTGAGAGTAACACTGCTACCGATAGGAGTAGACCAATGCCAAGAGGGAGGTAGCAGTTACAATGGGAAACATTTGAACCCTTCAAAGACTGACATTTTAATAACCTTTTTATGTCACGGCTATTAAATGATCGTCGCTAACCTGAGGGGAGTCACTTTTACGATTAACCAGCCACCATTTTAAAAGTCATTTACCATGTTACGCCTTCGCTGAAGAACGAGATCCTAAACCTTGAAGGTCTTGTAATTCCTTACAGCGAAATGATGACATTCCATTCACTGAAGGTGCTACTCTCACGAATTTGGGAGATCTGTGAGAATGCAAGATGCTGGCACACGCAGACGCAATCAACAAGGCCTTCAGCTGAATGGAAGAACTACTGACCCACCAAACGAGAAAATGATGAGAAATACCAGAAAATCTCTTTTTGCCTCAAACTGATGCTACTTGTGTGAAAAATCTAGGAAATTCAACGAATCAATGGGATTTCAACCTTGAAAAGAGAGTAGAAGGACTGAAACTTGTGCTAAAAAGTAAGAAAAATTTCCACCTCTTGAAAAGGCTGAATTCCACAATCCAACTAACCCGGAAAGCATGGCTACAAAAGGCGGCAAAAGCTACATCACGACTACAGCGAGGGAGACAAGACAGTTCCACGGTGAAACTAATGATGGATGGACGGATGTCTGGAAAAAGGTGGTCAAAGAAAACCACTTATGACATTTCCGTCCCTAGAACTGACATCAGCGTCCAATGCAAGTGACACAGCAACCCGTGAAAAGTGGAGGTGGAAGCTAAGCATGCGGATCTCACGCATTTATCGTGGGGTACCAGATAGTCATCCCCCACTTCTTCCCGCCACGTTGTCAGATTGTTTGCCGACTGACCGATTTGTGGTGGGAGAGGGCTTTTGTGGCGCGACCTTCGCTGCGTAGGCCCAAACCACTGACTTGGTGGACTTTCGTGATGGAGACGAAATAGCACCCACGTCTGAGATCTACCTCCTCGATGGAAGTGGGTGGGCAGTCAGTCGGGAGAAAGGTGACAGGTGCCAGGACAAGTCAATCAGTTGGAAGGAGGTCAGCCCTCCTCTACACCATCAGACGTCATACCGCCTGCCAAAAAAATGCACCAGTCAGTGTCACCCCCAGTCGCATCCTCGCCTACCGCATTTCTTCGACGATATTTCACCAAGCCTCCTCAAGTAACCACCGACCTTTCTTGGCATTCCACAACCACGTCACCGCAGAGGTGAATCAGACTGGACAGTTGGGAAGCCTTGGTGGTATGGAAAACCCGGTAAACGGAGAGGTAATTGGGATTTGACCCTCGCCTTCACTTCCACAGACAAGCGGTGGTGGCAGTGGTCACGACCATTCTCAATGCTCTAGCAAATACAAGCCAATCCGGAATCCGAAACCACCAACTTAGAGACCTAGGACTGTGCCATAAAGTGAGATGCTAATTTGATGACTTGGAACCCGTCTGCTTATCGCTCCCCTTCACAATGCCTTGCTTGGTGCCCGACAGAGAGCCGAACGTGGAATCGAGGAGTGGAATTGTGGCCAGACAAACCCTACTGAATCAAACCACCACCCTGTAGGTGACGCAATCTGAGGTGAGAAGTCGGAATGTGGTGATTAGCAGGACCTATATGCCAACAGTCTTTCCACTTTGAAAGTCCGCAACAACGGCAACTAATTGAAACCAAGGATATTGTAAAGTCGCCCTCCAAACGACGCACAAGACGACCAGCTCACGTGATGTGGAGTGCGTGCACAACTACTTCTTAATGAATTCCACACGAGAAAGGCGACGTGTGAGTGAGGCTATGCAACTGCGCATCTGCAAGTTCAACAACAAACGATTGCGTACTTTCCATCCCCCTTCCGCTAGCAAATAGCACTTCGGAGGCTCGAGGAGACCCACTGAGAGTAACACTGCTACCGATAGGAGTAGACCAATGCCAAGAGGGAGGTAGCAGTTACAATGGGAAACATTTGAACCCTTCAAAGACTGACATTTTAATAACCTTTTTATGTCACGGCTATTAAATGATCGTCGCTAACCTGAGGGGAGTCACTTTTACGATTAACCAGCCACCATTTTAAAAGTCATTTACCATGTTACGCCTTCGCTGAAGAACGAGATCCTAAACCTTGAAGGTCTTGTAATTCCTTACAGCGAAATGATGACATTCCATTCACTGAAGGTGCTACTCTCACGAATTTGGGAGATCTGTGAGAATGCAAGATGCTGGCACACGCAGACGCAATCAACAAGGCCTTCAGCTGAATGGAAGAACTACTGACCCACCAAACGAGAAAATGATGAGAAATACCAGAAAATCTCTTTTTGCCTCAAACTGATGCTACTTGTGTGAAAAATCTAGGAAATTCAACGAATCAATGGGATTTCAACCTTGAAAAGAGAGTAGAAGGACTGAAACTTGTGCTAAAAAGTAAGAAAAATTTCCACCTCTTGAAAAGGCTGAATTCCACAATCCAACTAACCCGGAAAGCATGGCTACAAAAGGCGGCAAAAGCTACATCACGACTACAGCGAGGGAGACAAGACAGTTCCACGGTGAAACTAATGATGGATGGACGGATGTCTGGAAAAAGGTGGTCAAAGAAAACCACTTATGACATTTCCGTCCCTAGAACTGACATCAGCGTCCAATGCAAGTGACACAGCAACCCGTGAAAAGTGGAGGTGGAAGCTAAGCATGCGGATCTCACGCATTTATCGTGGGGTACCAGATAGTCATCCCCCACTTCTTCCCGCCACGTTGTCAGATTGTTTGCCGACTGACCGATTTGTGGTGGGAGAGGGCTTTTGTGGCGCGACCTTCGCTGCGTAGGCCCAAACCACTGACTTGGTGGACTTTCGTGATGGAGACGAAATAGCACCCACGTCTGAGATCTACCTCCTCGATGGAAGTGGGTGGGCAGTCAGTCGGGAGAAAGGTGACAGGTGCCAGGACAAGTCAATCAGTTGGAAGGAGGTCAGCCCTCCTCTACACCATCAGACGTCATACCGCCTGCCAAAAAAATGCACCAGTCAGTGTCACCCCCAGTCGCATCCTCGCCTACCGCATTTCTTCGACGATATTTCACCAAGCCTCCTCAAGTAACCACCGACCTTTCTTGGCATTCCACAACCACGTCACCGCAGAGGTGAATCAGACTGGACAGTTGGGAAGCCTTGGTGGTATGGAAAACCCGGTAAACGGAGAGGTAATTGGGATTTGACCCTCGCCTTCACTTCCACAGACAAGCGGTGGTGGCAGTGGTCACGACCATTCTCAATGCTCTAGCAAATACAAGCCAATCCGGAATCCGAAACCACCAACTTAGAGACCTAGGACTGTGCCATAAAGTGAGATGCTAATTTGATGACTTGGAA
>NW_020170477.1:0-15750 GCF_000524195.1 Echinococcus granulosus
TTCTTTCTTTGTTATTTTTCTTTTTCCTTTTTTTGTCCTATCCTTCTTTTTTATTCTTCGTGTATTTTTTCTTCCTTTTTTTGGTTGTTTTCTTTTTTTCTTTCTTACTTTTTTACTTCTCTTTTTTTGCCTTTTTTTC
This sequence comes from Echinococcus granulosus, assembly GCF_000524195.1. Classification (NCBI taxonomy): domain Eukaryota; kingdom Metazoa; phylum Platyhelminthes; class Cestoda; order Cyclophyllidea; family Taeniidae; genus Echinococcus; species Echinococcus granulosus. Next base: position 140 of record NW_020170477.1, read on the forward strand.
CCTTTTTCTCTGCTTTTCCTATCTTCGTATTTTTTGACTTTTCTTTCCTTTTTTTTCGCTTTAGTTCTTTTTTTCATTTCTATTTCTTTTTCATTTCCTTTTGGCTCTGTCCCTTTTTCAAATTCTTTTCAATCTTTCTTACATTTTTCTCTTTTTACCCTGCGATTTTCTTTGATTTTTCGAGACGGCTTTTTATTTCTCCTTGACTGCCCTTTTTCTTAATTTTGTAGCTTTTCCTTACCCATCTACGGTGTGCTCATTAATCTCTTAAGGGGATCGACACTACTACGCACTTGGCCATTCTCTTCCTTGATTAAATATCATGAGGGACCGCGAAATAGGTGAAGCTTCTTTGATTCACAGTGATGTCGGCGTACTTGTGCTTACACTTGAGCAAAACTTAAAGCCTAATATCCCTAACAAAACAAACGAAAATATATCTAGGGCCTTAAAATGTGGTCTGTCTTTGATAAAAATACATTAAGTTGTCAACTTGCACATTAATTTTATCGGAGGTGGTAATGGGGCGAGAGGAAGTCGCCATGTAAGAGGAAACGTCTGAAAAAAAAAGGTTGACAAATTTTTTGCCTAATGTACCGTAATAGTTGCCCGAATCAGTATCGTTCTACACTTGTAAGAATAGTCGATCATCACCTATAGGTGGCTTTCACGATGTGACCTTAAATCTACGCATCTCCTCACCTACTAGCCTGATAGATACGCACAGGTAAAGGGATCATTAAATGGCTTCCAACTAATTGCGTTGTGCAGGTGAAAAATATCTTAATCAGTACGAATGACAGCGTAGTTGTAGATGCCGTCATCATCCGATAAGAAGTTGTTGATGGTCAACGTGGAGACGGTATTTTCGTCTGCTGTTCCGCAAGTCTCAGCGACGTCATGCGCATTCATTCGACTGCCATCGTCAGGCAGGCAACCCCTTTTGAAAAGCCAACTGATGCGCCGGCTAGGACGACCAGCGACTTTGCAGGTCAAGGTCACTGTATCAACGCGACGGTGAATGGACTGGTCTCTTGGTACAGTGAGAATTTGTGGCTCTCCTTTGAATGTCCGCCAAGAGAGCAATTGAATATTTTTTAGCAAAAATCCACATTATCTACCTTGCAAGTGTCAAAACCTACTACACTGCTCTTCATCCTCATTGTGGTTACAAGGACAGGAGTCACATATGAAGGTGTGAGGAATTCGGAGACCAGAGGAGGGCAGTGTACTGTTGCTTTACGCGGAAACTTGATTACTGTGTCTGCAGTATAAAGAGTGGTTGAGTCAGTTTACCAGACACAAGGTATGCCTGCGAGGGTTCGAAGGAGTGGCAGGCCTATCCTGACAATTGGCTCAATCATAGCCGTTACCATAGTCATTTTGATCACCGCACCGTTACTTATGGGTTGATTGGCCACGACACGTCTCTCTTTTCTTCACAACTGTATCAAAAACAGCTGCAATCAGAAATGCATCAAGTTAATTGTGGAATACCAGACGTCATCAAGGCGGGTGGCACCCTGAATGGTAAAAAGTTGTAAAAGGGGTGGCAAGACTTAAAGCAAAGATACTGATCTTCATCGCTTCTGTCAGCACAGTAACGATTTTCATCGCAGAAGTGCCTGGCCTTGAAGCAATTTCCATTCCGACAACAGCGATTGCAGGGCGGATAGACGCCTTCAACTTAAGTAGTCCCTCTTACTTGTTCTACATTGGGCATCTTATTTAACGAAGTGGAAATGTATAGTGTGAATGTGACGACTGTGATTAAATTTTAAAAAGTGGAGCAGCTTATAACTTAGGCAATATTAGAATCCCTGGGATCACAGCAATATGTATTGCTTGTGAAATTAGACTAATAAATTGCGTTGTTTATTTCTTTTTTTCCTTCGGAATGAAGACAGCTAAAGAATGATTCTAAAAATCGGTTCCGATAGCACCAACACCACCTTTTGTAAAAACAACTTAGCTAAATTGTGACAAATTCTCTGTTCTGTATCATTAATTAATCTTTTTTAAAATGTCTACAAATTCATATTTGCCCTGTTAAAGGCTCTGATGAACTTACATCGGAGTGGCACTCAATGACAGTCCCGTAAAAGAATGATCGATGCGAGTGACATTGACGCTGACAGCGCCATCAGTAGCATCGGTGATGCGGATTGGTAGACGGGCACCGAAGGCCCGCAAATTTGGACTATGTCCACAGGTTCAATGGTCCATTTGTATGGAGTAGCAAGAGGTTTACGTTCCGCCCGAGTCGAACCTTAATGACACCTGGTGTGATGTGTATTGGCCGGATTACAGAAGAACAATTTCTTTGAGGTGTTGGATCGGGTATCCGAAATAGAAAATCCTTTACCCAGAACTGAGTGCATACTTTTCGGTGATGAAAACCGATTTACGAATCCATTACCTATAAAAGGGAAAAATATGGGTGGATCATAGGGGAAGTATACTCAAACCCAAATGTATTCCTAACTTATGCGCCAAATGTATTCGGTCGAACTAACTAGAGAGGAGTTACACTAGGGTCTGTGTTAAAAACCTCAAAACTACTACAGTCATCAGGGTGAACATCTTTCCAGACTTAGAAGTACTACTCAAGTTTAAAATGTAGAACCAAAATTTCAGACCTGATACTTAAAAAACAAATTTAAGTGAAAGGATTTAAGTTTTCACGCCGAAGTGCACAAAATTAATCGATGCAATTTTCACTGAAGCTACCTGATGAACTTAATTTTGTAACCCGGTTCATTATTTGGCAGTTTGACTTTTGAAATCGCTTCTTCGTTTATTACTGCCCTAATTTTAACTAAACTTCAAATGTCGGATGAATGCCCGACATAGTTTTACTGCTGTGAGAGACAATAGGAGGAGTAGTAAAAACGCATTTACTAGGTAATCAGTGAAGGAGAGAGAGAAATAGGCGAACCTTTGAATTTGGAGGTTATTGGGATCAGCCTGCCCACATGGTTTGCGACAGACATACTCACCTTCATACTGGGCCGTGACGTAGGTCTTGGTGATGACAATGGTGTGCCTAAGGCGTGGGTCACTAGTTCACACAAAACTGTCAGGTCCAAAGTCGATAGGCTGCAGGGCACTAGATCCTACAGGCAGGAAGAATCAATCTAAGTCCGTACTGCCAACCTCATGAGTGCCCTAAGCCCTGCAGTGGATTTGGAATTCCTGCTCCTCATTCAGCATGCACGGCGGTGGTGTCACCTTTAGACCGTATTCGGCCTCGTGGAAAATATTCATACAGTTCATAATAAATTTACCCTCTCACTTTATTCTAAGTATCCAACCATTAGTTCCCCAAAGAAGTGATTTTTACTATGCCTAACCGAGACATACTTGCCATAATCAAACAGATTCGTTGAGTCGATTTCACCTATTAATGTGAAACAATTACTTACAGACCACAATTGCATTCACGATTTTCCTCTAAACCCTAAAGACCCTCATGATTTCTCTCAATACCGTCGATGGACATGACGCTGACGCGGCTGAGGTCGATGGGCTAAAGGCCTCCGGTTCGGTTGGCAGGGGAATCCTCATGGATAATAGTGCTGGTGAAATACCATCTGATGACGATAGCGTCGTTCATAGAGATCCCACAGTAGAGCCTCAGTCTCTTACCAATGTTTGCAATTAGTGTCGTATCTGGAAATCTGTGTAGTTCTTCAGGCAAAAACAAGAATATTAGCTGTTCCTGCTGAAGTAAAGCTAGTAGCATTTGATGATACATCGGCAATTTGGGGCACTGCAGTGGAAAAATTCGTTTATTTGATTAGGATTTACTACCACTTCATGAAATATAATGCAGAAATAAAACCATTCATTTGTTATTTGGTTCAGACACCACCACTCGTTTAGGTGTACTTATCAATACTGGGCCAACGAAACCTGGGACGCGAAAAAAGACAAGCACCAAGGTGAATTACTAGTAGCACTAAAAGTGTGTCTTGGTTAAGGTAGCACAGCTTTGAAGGCTGAAAAGTAACACGAAGATAGCAATCCAAATCTCCAGTAATGCCTTCACTCTGATTTACAATGATACGGTAGCCATCGTTGTTGTAAGGCCTGCTCTGATGTGCACGAAAAGAACGAAAACAGAAAAGTATGTCCAGAGTTCCGACTGACTGCTTGTGAAGACGCCGCTCCCATTCGTCAGGTATTCTTGTAGCGTGTTTGTGAGCGAATGTGAAAAGTCCGACCCTCTCGGTAGGCATTGTGTTCCACCCAGGCATCAAGCGCTTCATTCTGCGGCCTGACTCATGACAACGTCTTCGCTTCGCCATCATTTGTTGCAATCACAGCACGTACCAAATGCGTAAACCAACTCTTGTGCAGTCATCCGGTGAGCCTGAAGTTATATGTGGGTTACAAAAAATCAAATTTGCACTAAGAAAACCTAATAACAGTAAGTACTCAACTTAAGCTAGTCAAAAATATGAACAAGATTAAACTATTTAATGGCAAGGCTTTGTTTCCTTTCAATGCTTTTAACGTATTCCTGGGGCTATGGGTTGACTACACGGGCAAAACATGGATAAGCATTTGTTTTGACCAACAGAAGTTGTAGGAAGCATAGAACTATCTCGCGTGAATGACTATACACAGGGCAATTCAATGTCCTCTTGGCAGCATTTGACTTTCATTTTACATTTAATCCAACCACCATTTGACTAGAGATTGGACAGGAGGGCTATAAACGAGAAGAGAAGCGTCTTCTAGTTTGTCTTTAGCAATGTAGTACTGTTTTCGTGATCTGAAAGCCACATTAATATTTAAACTTCTTCTTTATCATATTCCTCTGAAATCAGTTCCGTCCCATCCCGGCAATGCCAGGTGTCGTTGTGACTGCCGACCTAAATTAGACTGAATGTTCTAAAATCAATTTTAAAAGCTAAAATTCCATTTGATTTAGTTTTTGCTGCCTAAGTTAAATAATTCATCCATTTTCAGTGTCGCACATTACAGTGATTGTTACTTAGCACTGCGCTATTGGAATGTGAAAGGAATAAAGTACCTTACTTCGAGCATTACCATGGGACAGATGACAATAAGTCTCGCAATACTGACCAAGTTTCTATATTGTTGAAATCGAGAGAGGAGTCACGCAAGTCAAATGCACATACGTCTTTTAATGTGCTTCTCTGTGTAGGGGTGTTTATTTCACGATACCCGTAAGTCTGTCGATCCTCTTGCAAATTACCGCTAGTTAAGTAAATCTAGCATTTTTCATCCCTCCAAAAACTACTTTCAATCACTTTTAAACTCTAAAATTACAGAAAACCTGCTCAAATGGCCAAAACATAGGCTTATACAATGGTTTTAGTGCACTGAATGACCCAAGCTCTAACTCTAGAAGAGCTGGAGTGCCATAGAATGAGTGATTATGAGAATAAAATGTCAAGAACCGATTTTTAAAGCAAAGTTCAAAATATGAAGTTTTTTTAAAAGACGGTCACCCAAGAAGGATGCAGTATATCCTAAGATGTACCTCCATGTGTTTGCGTATGTTTTAAGATATATTCATCTTCGTACGTATCGTTTTTTAGATTTGTCTTAAGCTCTCAAATTGAGAGGTAGGAGATTTTTACGGACCTTAAAATGATCCGTCGGTACTCGGGAGGGTAGATTTTGTGCTTGATAGGTTTTGTGGGTTCTCGAAAGGTTCAAATTAACAACCCTTGTCGGAAACATGATACATCTTTTCCATATTTGCTGGTACCTGCGCGTAGACTAGCATATGGGAGCACGGCTTGGGGGATGCTGGAAATTACACGCCGCCTCAGGCGTACATGCATGCGTGTACCCCTCCATTTTGTATGCCGTCACTTGTGCCCACGCAAAACGCTTGAGCTAGTGAATTAGTAAGAAGAAAGTGCTACCCTTGCTTTAAACTGCACGACATCATGCCTCGTACCTCCACGAAACTGTAATGAGTTTTGAACTTTAGGCAGGGAGATTGAAAAGCACTGCCTGCTAATCACCCTTATTTACCGTATCCCTACGATGATACCTTTTTAAGAGAGACTATCGCCCATTTTCAATAAGAAAATGCCCATACTAAAACAGTTTGCGACAACATTTTGTAGATTCTCACCTCTCTCCTACATGATTCCTGCACCTAACACACAATTCAATCTACTTCGTCCTATAAAAAGTGGCTTTAAGAAGTCTGCGGGCTACTTCTTTGATACCGCATGAACACTTTATTTGCGTACTGTATGATTGTGAACAGGTGAGGAATATCCACAGCTACTATGATACACTCATTCGATTAACAATTCCGGTTCCTACGGGTTTTGCTTCGGCATAATATGACAGCAGTTCCCATTATCTAAAACTTACTTATAATAGGTATTATCCTATTGAAGTAGTATAAAACTCAGTAACCAAGTTGGCTGCATACTAACTGATTGATAACTCTTATTAGAGAATTGTCCCTTCCCATTGCACAAACAGTGCCCGTGGAGCACTGCAGGCAAAATTTCTCATTAAGGATTTCCCACTGGAGACCAAACAACAGCTTTGATTGAGATTTATTTACCCATATATTTATCCATCTACTCGATATTATATGGTGGGATCAGAACGTGCATAAGAAAAACTTTGGCCACAGAAACGGAGGAGGAGTGAACTACTTTGCCAATAGGGAAAAGTGCTGTTCTTATTTTACAACGCAAGACCGTCACGAGAAATACATATCACCACATGTTGTATTTGTGGTTGCAGTAGTTCTACTATTATTGCTACATCTAAATCCTTGTCTTTCAATTACAAGTTAACCAAATGCGAAATTTTTAAAGAGTTTCATGGAGTGCATCTATTTTCGACACTTTCAAGTTATGCACACAAAAATACACGGAAAATAATGGAGCATAAGTGGGTGATCGACAGACTAACAGAATGAAATTTTTTCTTCATCCCAAACTGACTGCACTTCCAAGCTTCAGCGGCAAATATCTCCAAAGGATTACCTTGTATTAATAAATAGGGCAAAGTCCTTTTTCGCGTAGAAGTCTACTTTTCCTTCACTTCCAGTCATGCACATAAATGGAGCTACTGAAACAGCAGAGCCTGCGCGTTCATTCCACCTAGAATTAGCACAACTGGACTCATCTCAGGTTAGCTCAACTCAGCTCAATCCAGCTCTATTCGGCTCTTCTCGGATCAAATTGGGTAGGCTCAGTTCAATTTTGCCTATTGTCTACTTCCTTTCGCCTTTTTGCTTCTCCTGATCAAACTGTAAAAATATCACGATTAATGTTTTTACACCATCTGTGAAAAAAACGAAGACAAGATACGAGAAATGTAAGCTCCATAGATACCATTGGAGTTTGCAAACTACCCTTATGACTAGGGTAAACGAGACTTTAGGTCCTAAGTGGGCCCAGCAAACTAGCAAAAGACACTTGGAGTTGTGGATAGAATCAATGAAATCCACGTTGGTTTCGGACACTCTAATTGCATGTGATATTATGTTGGGCAGTGAATTGAAATGATGTTAGAAGGGCTGAGATGTTGTGCAACGCATATCATGCTCCTCCTTCCTTCCCCTGCCCTATGTAAGTGTATCTAGGCATGGAGGAATGAGGAGATGTATTTGTATGAGTTTGTATGTTCGGCCTTATAGTACATCCACGTAATACATTAACTTGTTACAGATGCCTGACCACAACAGCAACTGAAGTGGTGGTCTTGAAAATTAAGACGTGGCTATTGCGTGGCAGTCCAAACAACCCAATCGCTTCGTCGTTACAAAGGATGACGAATGTAGTGAAACATCAGCCAGACATAATTTTCATCCGAATTTCTTCAGATCTGCTTTTAGTCGACATAAGTCAAATGACGTAAGTGTGTCCGTTTATTACGCTTCATCCTCATTGAAATTATTAGTTTGGGAACTATTAGTGGCTGCCTGCAACTGGAGAATTCAAGATTGGAACGATCATTGCAATTCCGCATTGACTTTCCCACTGTCCGTTCTACTTAAGGTATTGGGATTTCAATCTACTTCCTGGACTGCTTTTTAAATGGGAGGAGTGCATTTCCACATGCTGTTTAGTGTATCACAATCCCGCATGCATCCCACATTTAATCATACAGCAAATTGGATACCCGAAAATGTAAAAACCTCCAAATTTTCGCCTTATGGTGGCTCCAGCAACTGTGATCGGAAATGCATAAGCTCATATTTCAAGTATGAATACGAAATGATGATACGCATTCCTTGTAGCTTTTACCGTGCCACAAAGATGTAAAAAAAATTATTATTCCGCTTTGCAGCAATGGCATCAGCGTTTATTAGACAGAAAATGTTTTATTAAATTGTAATGCTTAGAAAGTTTGTTTAACTCTGCGTTCGATTGTGTGTACTTTGTCTGGATTCTATAAAACCCATTTTAGAAGCATGAAAGCTGTTTTCCCTCAGTCACTTCCACTTGCCTACATTTTGATGGTTGACCACTTTGATCTATGAATGGAGTCAAAAGAATCATTTGCTTGTGTGGCTGGAAAGCATCCTTCTTCGCTGCCGCTATCAGCCTCTGGTAGGTGACACTCGTTTGCGTACTTCTAGCTTTTTTCTTTATCAGAACAATCCGTGAGGCCCACAGCCACCTTGATGGCTTTATGACCTCCTCTCTGATTAGTTCCTTGACCAGACGGTTTACTGCCTCCAGCGGAGGGGATAGTATACGTCCAGGTAGCTGCCAGATAAGTCTGGCTTCGCCGATTTTTATAGTATATTTTATGGTATTTGTTTTTCACCAAACTAATTAATGGCTCCCGAAATTCTTTCCTCTCTTTTCGGTGCCATTATAAACTGGGAGCAGAAATCATCTAGATTTTTCTTGCAGCTTCTATTGAGGCATTGCAAAAATTGTCGACGTCTTCCGTCTGTGGTGAAAGAGCATTCGTAATTTTAATGTTTCGGTAGGTAGGGCAGGTGCCTTCCTCAAAATTCGGGATGGTTTTAGTGTTGGGTAAAAAAGGGGGCCTGGAATCACGTTCTAAGCCAGTTCTGCTTACACCGAATTTCACTGTCTAGGTTTCCTTGCCTAAGCTGACCTTTAACGACGCCTTTGCATTTGTTTCAGTTCTTTCAAAAGCATTGAAATCTCTTCTTTGTGAAGGAATCTTCGTTAACTAGCAAGAATTAAACTTGTTGAAAATAAGTAATGTATTTACCACGTATTTATACAAAGGGAATTAATTGCAACGCATAAACATGTATGACCAGAATGAACGTTTCTCAAAACATTGTAGGAATGAATTTACAGGCGACATTTAAGCTACCTTTTAGATTAATAATCCATAAGTATTTCTTGAAAGGAGGCATTGAGGATTATGAATACTTTGTATTATGTTGTTGCGTTCCTGTCGATTTTAGCAAATGCACTCTTCCGTGGATGAATACAGAACCAGATAAACGTTAGCGCCTTAGTCTGGAATATTCGTCATTCGTTATTTGCGGCTTGCGGCTAGCCATTCCCTCTCTAGTGGTTGGCTTTCTTCCGATTTTACGGTCGGCCAGTACTTTGTTGCGGGGTGATGTACTTTGTATGCTTAGCGACGTGGTTGCGGTCGTTTGTGAATATAGAGATAGAGAAAATAGCTGCTCTAAAGTTGAGAGAGAGAGTTCTTGGTGGACTCTGTACGCCTTACTTCATGCCCCCAGCTGAGGCATTGGAATTAGAGAAACCTCCACTCTGATGTTTATTCTCATCTTCTAAGGTCTTCTAATGGAGAAGGTGGCAACTATTTGATTAACATCAGGGGCGGAGTACCCTACACTATACTACTACCAGTGTAGTGCATCTGTGCTCACCAGTACACAGGCTCAAACACTAGTAGTTCAGTTCATGGCAGATTTCTGGAGTTAGACAGGTTGAGTCAAGTTATGCCTTACAGTGTACCAAATATTTTAATCAAATTAACCCAGCACAGATATTTACTTTTCCATCTATGACATTCGACATAGTAAAACTTGTTGCCTTAATCGAAATTGACTTCCTTTCCAAGAAATTTCCTTTACTTAATTGCAATTCCTCTCTGAAAATCATAACTGATAAACGATACTCTATTTATCCTATTTAAAGTTTCATTGCACCCACAATTGCAAATGATTGTCTTCTAAAATATGAGTTGGATTTAAGTACTGCGTTGTGCTAAACGTAGACGTCGTCTTCATGGATCCATCCACGCATTTTGAGGAAGTGTGAGTGTCCAGAACAGCCATTGGCTGTTCACGGCAAGAGCCACCTTGAAGATGTAGGCATTGAGAAAGAGTTTCAGATGAACAAAGCATTGTCATCGCTATAAGTACTCTTGGGTATGAGGAATCAGTACGTAAGTGTCGTTATAAAGGTAGTGAATAATGATCGGTGAATGGAATGTTCAATAGAACCGCCTTGTAAGTGATTGTGACATCTGACCTCCTTATTTACATACATGACATTTGTGCACCGTATTGCGAAATCGGTAAACTTAAACGACAACGGAAAGGGATCATCTAAAATTAAGGGGAACCTGCCAACTTTGTTACTGAACTTCATGTTATTATCGAAGGGCTAAAATCTGTTGACAAGTAAACCTTCGGTGATGGGAGCAGCTGTCGTATTACACCGCATTGAAACATACGGAAATCATAATTTTCTGTCAAATGGGTAAATTCATCGCAGCCTTAAAAATCGTCTAAAGTATTATTAATTCCACCCAAAAACCCCACATCTTTTACCAGTTTGCTAAACCTAATTTACGACTTGGAGTTTAGTCTTGTCAAGTCTAGTCTATTCTTAAGAGCAGTCCACAAGGCATTTTCAAAGCTTTCATTTTTAGCATGATGTAGGCGAAAGCCTTTTAGAAGGTGTGAAAACACTGCCCACGATATCGTTACGGTTTGTTCGGCGAAGGATAAAAGGCAGTAGACAGACCCCACAATGCAAAACCAAACTGAGCCTAGCTTAGCTGATTTTAGCTAATCCAAGGCGAGATGAGTTGAATTGACCTGATCTGTGTTGAACCGAGGTTTGTTAATTCGAGGTTGAATGAACACGCAGGCCCAACTATTTCAAAATCTGTTTCAACAACCCTTTTTAAACACATGGCTGAAAGTAATCCTCACCTCACCTATTCCCTTTGGCTAGCATTAAATTACCGTAAACAAAACAAGAACTCTACAGTGAAGTCATTGTTCAGTGCACTGATCCTGAGTATTTCTTTGGGAATATTTCACCATTATTGTTTAAAATGCAGTTAGTTTGGTATGAAAGATAAATCCAGTTGTGTGACACTAGATCACCCATGTGGTTTGTGTTCTTTTTCCGTGTATTATGGTGAGTGTAGCTCAGAAGTAGCTAACTTTGAGTCACTATTTGAGCCAGCTGCAAATCCGTTCATCCAGTTTTAGTCTTCTGTGTTCATTCAAGCCGTGGTTAATTGCCGAGGATTGAGAAGCAGTAGCAAAAGTACAATAACTCCACAAATTGCTTAAGTGTGTTGATGGGTGGTTAGATGGATGGGTGGATCTGGATTTATTTGAAGGCACTAAACAAAGTCTGTTAGGACAGTTCGTACAAGTAGAGTATTATAACCTGCCTATCTGTGTCCCCATTTGTTGTGACCTGGGGTTTCTGCGGCTAGTGAACGACTAGTTGGTAGTCAATAGTGGCTAGTATAAAATGGCGAGGGTTCATCTTGACTCCGTGGATCGCCTTTATCGTATGTGATATTGCTTTAGCAATCGATCTTGATTTCTACCTTGAACCCAATGGGGATTTTGACCCATTCAAGTATACCCAAACTTTATCTCAGCCAGTTAGTCAGTCAGTCTACGAGGAGGGACAGAGAGAGAAACGGTGACTTGAATGTTTAGAAAAGTAGCCTCGCAAGTGAAATTCCGAAAGTTCAGTGAGAACCTCCTTCTCGAGCTGTGGGTATCCAAAGCGCTGTGACTATGCTGAAGGCAGATGTTTGTAAATGTAGTCGAATGCAGATATTACTACCTTGAATATTTTGCGCGCCTAAAAGCAGAGCTGCGCGTTTCCCACAAAGAGGTTTTTTCATCCAAGTAACATGCATAGAATTTCATTCTTTTTGGCTTAATGGGGTATTGCTAAAGCTTAGGCTTTCCTTAAAGCCTAAAAAGCAATTTCTTCTCTTTTGTAGAATCGATGTCCATTCAAAGTGGTGACTGTTGAGGTGATCCACCACTCTAACCAGTCGAAAAATCTAATAATGACTACGATGGACCATTAACGAATGTGTGTTTTTTTACAACAGCATAGTCAGGTGAGTGTGTGTGGTCGTTTTCCCTGAAATTGAATCAACTGCCAACAGCGCAATCAGTAATTTTGCCTCCTTGGAATACATGGAAGCCAAAGTAACCATTGTAGTGAAGTGAGTGAATAATGGAATTCTTCCTAACCAAAGGGCCACAAATTAAGCAAAATTATTATAAGCTCCAGGAAAAGCCTGTAGGAAAGCGTATCACAAATCCCCAAGTTCTGACGAGATTGGGCGAATTCAGCTCAGTAGTGGCATTCGATTTGATTTGAATTTCAATGAATGATTCCCATTGGAATGAATAAAATGCCACAGAGTAAAGAGAATATCAGAGGTCTAACTGCTGCTTAAAGCATTTGAAACATGAAGCCATTCCACCTACACGTGCTATGTCAAATTTTTAACTGGCAGGATTTAAATACCATCACATGTTGATGTTTAAATTTGGTGGACCCTCCTCCAGTTAGCCTTGCCCTTGTTACATGCATGTTAGGGCCGACGTACGCATCAAGGTGAGTACACGGAGAAGTTGTTGATACGTGTTATTTGGTTGGTTTTTTTAATGCTGTCGAATTGCAATGAAACAGTAGAGTGATTGATTTGCCAACGCAGGCGGTGTCTAAATGTCTCTTGCCTGTCTCTCTGACATTATACAAAACTTGCAAATCCGTGCTAAAATCGGAAACCGTGTAGTTGTCCCTTCAACTTAAGTAAATGCACTCACATGTAGATACCTGCAACTCCAGGAATACGTCCACATTTTTATGTTCTAGCACCTCCAATCCGACTCCAAACTGCAAACTCCTTTTAATATTCCATGCACCTTAGTTAGTCCCATACGCTCGCTAGCTCAATTTTTTATTTGTTATTTATTATTTGCTGTTCGCAGTCCACACTCACGTCGTTAGCTTTCCCTATTTTACAATCAGGCTACACTTTTTGGTGTTGGGATGTGCTTTTTGTGTTCAAGATCGCGATTGTGGGCTTTTTAGAAGAAGCAAATGCGGGAGAGAGATACGCGAAAAATGTAAGAGAGATCTCGGTGTACTCCCTACGCCATAATTCCTACACCGTGTACCGTACCCTACGTTGATGCAGTAGGAATGAAGACGGCGATGGAGATAGAGGCCTCAGCTCTGATATCTCTACTTATCTTTTAAGGTCTTCCAGTCTATGGGACCGCAAAGTATTAGTTGATGACCTAAGAAGTGTGCCCTATACTACTAGTGTAGTGTCTGTGCCCACCCACACAAGTGCTCAAACATTTGTGGTTCAGTTTATGAAAAATTTCCCGAGTGGACGAAGTTGGGTCGGGTCAAATCGGGTCTGTTAGCTTCTAACAGCGTCCCAAAGAGCTCTATCAAATCGACTAAACAGGGCTAACTACTTTTCTACCTTAAGCATTCATTCAAAAATCATTAGCTGCCTCTAAGTGCACTTAAAGGATTTCCCCCATCCAAAAGTTATTCCATTTTAGGAATTCCCTTTGATAGGTACTGCTTGATTCCTCTAAACATAATTTTTTTACAGGAGATGATACACAAAACTGTACAATAAGAGATGAGCTGGCGTTGAGGACTGGGTTCTGGAGAACGTAGGTGTCACCTTCACGGATCCATCAAAGCATTTGGGGGAATTGCAAGTGTTCAGAAGAGCCATTAGCTATTCACAGGCTGATCTACCTTCAAAATGCTGATATCAATGGCTTGCTTTAAGTGGTTAAAGGGTTTTCATCATTGTTACTACCTTATATCTTATGAAAACGCATGTAAGTGAAGCATTATTTTAGATTTAGTAAATAATAGATGGTGAAAGGATTGTTTAATGAAGCACTCTTATGCAGCAATGAGATATGACCTCCTCATTAACATACTTTTGACATTTAAAATGTGTTATAGGTGGGTAAGAGCAAAAGTAATATGGGACATACCTTATACCGTATGCTGCCAGCATTGCTGTTGCGCCTTATGTTGCATCTAATGGGTAACACCCATTAGTAAGTAAGTCTTCGGTGATAGGAGCTAGGGTCAAGATATTCTTAATCGAAACATGTGGAAATAGCAATCTTTAACCGACTGTATGAAATTGTAGTAGATGCGACTTCCCACTTTCTAGCATGAATCAAGACCACATGCTTAGAAACACAGTGTGCTACAGCAATATCAAAGTAAACCAAGGAAGCAACAGGCCCATTCAGAAATTTGCGATTAATAAAGGGCCGCGGAAGGAAAATGAGACAGAGGAGCAGAATCCACTAATAAACGAAGCAGTGACTCTAATATGATTAGAGGTATGCAGAAAAGGAGGGAGCATGGAAAGGTTTTAACGACATAAGGATGAGGATGTGTTCCATACTCTCCGATTCTATGTTGCAAACTGCTTTATGTCAAGATGCGTAGTTTTATGAGGCTTGAGACATAAGGTATGAGGAATGAGGTGTGTGGAGGCATGAGGTCCTGTTTTGTAGGATAAGAACGGCAGTTTCTTCTCACTTTTTAACTAATCTAAGCTTCCTTAGTTCCTGTAGGAGTGGTTCTTCCTGGACACGTAACAGTTTCACTGTATCATTTAAAATAGAGATATGGATAGTTAGATTGATCTTAGCCGGAGCTGTCATTTGACCTCCTCAAAAAAACAATGGTTTACAATTCCTTCCACGACCCACCATACGCACACAGGATCAGGACATAGAGCCACTCCAAATGAAAAAGATATGACTGGATAGTTTGGTGATAACCAATCGCATGGTAGTTTGATTAACAAGGCAAAAACCCAGCGAGGCGACAATTTGACAACAGCTGAGGAACTTCATGTTCATCTGTTAATACCCATGACACATGATACTGATTTGCTTAGTGGTAACCAAGACTTCGTCAGTTGAGGTGAGGCCGTTTGCTTGTCAACGCTTTGATTAATCTACACCCATGTCCTTTAGTAAACCAGTTACGAGCGTCATCGTGTTTATGCAATTTCCAAGTCAAATTTGCAGGCACACAAAATTCACGAAAACCTGCTGCAAAAGACTTTGAACCATATCAATACTAATAACACAAATTGCGATAGGAGCGTTGACTTAGGCTCTTGTATTTAAGGCAACATGACCACTTCTGACACGTGGAGAAAGTTATTAACACGTATAGCCACTCCACCCAGATTTACCTTTGTGCGAAAAGCCGAGAGTAAGGCACAATTCACCCAATTGCTCTCTCGAGCACTTTGCATCACTAATCTGATCTTTCTACATATATAGGCGCATCCATTCGTATATCACTGATATAACAGTGCCTCAACCCAATGCATTTTGG
>NW_020170477.1:15850-25903 GCF_000524195.1 Echinococcus granulosus
AGCCTTAAAAGAAAAGAATGAGGCGACCCACAATGCTGGTGCTGCTTTTCATTCTCATCGGCACAGCTCCCTTGATGTATCGGTGGCATCGCCATCCTACAATATTCGTCATCACACCGACCTACTCACGCCCAAACCAGATGCCCGAATTAGTACGCCTATGTACTGTTTTAAACACTGCTGGCAATGTCCACTGGATAGTGGTTGAGGACGCAGTGACCAAAAATAGGTAGGAGCATCATAGCTTTGTCAAGTGCGCTGCTCTACTTCTCAATCTCATTTCCACCATGTTTACTTCAAACAATCAATTTTGTTAAGAGCATTGACTCGATTTCTCGATGATTGCGGCCTTCCCTATACTCACTTGAGCGCACCAACATCCCCGTATAAGAGGCACGTTCGAGGGACGAATCAACGTAATGAAGCTCTGCATTGGTTGCGAAAGTCATTTCAGTTAACCGGGCAATCCGGACTCAAGTTAGTTTGCCATCTGGAATCCATAAATACCTGTAAAAAAAACTATGGGAATGCTTTTATATAAAATAGGTATTTGACTTTCATTTTGAGGCAGTCGCTTACAGACGTAGCGGAACTATTTTTAAACATTTTCTGACAACTTGGGGTAATGTTTCACCATGAGGTAAATTCTATCCAAAAAAATCTTTTAATAGGCTCTCTCTGCCGATGCTTATGGAGCGACTGCAAACTGTTGGGGATAGAATTGCCATATTAGGAATACGAGGTGCAGCATCCCCGTCTATTCATGACTTTGCGTTACCATAAATTACGATCGTCGAAAATAGCACCACACGTGTTACCAAGGCTTTTATTTAAAAAGTTTTATCGAGTCCTTGGTAAACCTTTTCCTTAAAAGCACCAATTTCGTAAAGAATTTTGGGGAAAGGGATAAAGTACTATTCAAAGGATTGCTTTAGATACAAACACCTAAAAGAAAAGCAGCATGGTCTGTAGGTTTGCTGCCTTTATCTGACTGGAGGGATGCGTCACCGATCCCCTGTTGACATGGCAGACTTTACAGTCAATCTCAACTTGGTTTTGCAACACCCAAGTGCCCTGTTTGGTGTCAAAATTGTATCCGAACAAGAGGGTGTAGTACCTGCCGGCCTTGGTTTCAAAAAGGCTTATGAGTTGGAGCCTAGAGCTTGCAACTGCAGGGAGGTAAGAGTTTTTGCGATAATCATTTTACCTTCCCTTAACTTTGGTTTAGTGGTTGTGCTGCAAAGTATCTAGATTACCTTTGTTTCTCCTTGTTTGGCATACGAATTCAGCTAAATAAGCTGCAAAAGTTGTTGAGCCATCTGCCACTGAGAGCTTATTATTTAGGCTTAAGTACGAAATGTCCACAAGCTGCAGTGCCTGCCTTCTTTCGTGTAATATTTTTGTATTACTACTTGATAGATCAGCTACAATTTTGCCTGTAAATCCATCCAGATAATGAATTTGGCAAAGTTTATCCTAGTCACCAGAAGTTCATTTATTTTAATATATTGTATGAACTTGTGACAAATAGATACCATTGTTGAACATTTTTAACTCCTAATTCTACTAAGAACCCTTATGCAAAGCACCGGATTGTAGGACATTCACGGAGATTGTTGACGTGAATGCACTATTGAATTCCTAATTGACCATCACTTAACATGATGGTCTGAACTGGATTTTGAGTAAGACTTATCCTAGTTAATCACTTTCACTGAGGAACTCTGCGTTTAAATTTGTCATTAAACCATTGACTACTTTAATTGAGGGAAATGCCAATTACACTGCAGCGGAGCAATAGTGTAGCGTAATCAGCTGCTTCGTACCCATGGTTCGAGTAGAGTACGGATATGATGATATCTTTATTTGAGCAGTGATATGTACACATTTCTCTGTATTACTGAAATAGTGCTTATATCTAGGTAGGTATGTGCAAAAAAATATTTCTATGTTAGTTAAAAGAGTTTGCAATGAACAATCTCACTTCAACTAATGAAATCGTGTTTGTTGCTGAGTGCATGCATGCCATGTGCCAGAAGAGTCGATGGATTACACCCTGCTGATGCGCTGATGAGAATTTGTGATTAGAAATGGAATATTTTGCCTCTTTAATCAGTCGATCATAGGATTGGCTAACCTTCAAACAATCCACTCACTTGGCCCATAGGGTTAGTGCACGTTGCTAATTCGTCATAACGAAAGTTGCAAATACTGCCAAAATTGTAAGCAGTAGTGGTAAAACTATGTCAAGTTGCATTAAATTGCCTGATGCGAAAAATTATTCGTCAAAAGTTGGGTTTACTTACACCAAGGCTTGCATTTGCCTGCTATTAGTGGGCTTTGGTGTAGTAAACAACACCGGACTCCATTTTACTTACTGGCACAGCATTCCACTAAGAAGGCGGTACTTAGGTAATTCAGTACATTTGTTGTGCGAAGCACTTTATGCTCCTCCTCTGAGCAACTTCACCCCTCTGTCTTACGTGGGTATGTTTAACCTTAAAATAACTTGAACCAGGATCAGCGGCGTCTTACAGATATCCGATCCATAACGGCAAGAGAAGTGGTGGTGTCGGAAGGAGCAAAGCTTACTTTCAGCCCGCGCAAGCTATGTTTTCATTTTTACAAATAAAGACGAATGCCATGAAGTAGCAACTAGACGCTTTTTTATCCAACTTTCTCCAAATCTGCCTTACCAGCCAATACAAGTCAAATGACAACACTATAACCGTTTATTATGCTTCCCCTTTAATGAAATTCCTAGACTGGGAATTTTTTGGTGGCCACTTGCAACTGTTGAATGCAAGATTAGAACGAACAACACAAATCTGCATTGATTTTTCTCACTATGCACCTCACTCAATATATTCGGATTTTGAACTGCTTCCTCGACTGCTTTGGTGAATCCCAATCTTTGCATGCATCCCACATCAAATGGAACAGAAGACGTATCCTTAGTAGTCGAATGTGCGTAAATTTACAAATTATGCTGGCTAGGGCTGCTGAGATCAGAGACGCATAAACTTAAAATTGGAGCAAGTGAACAAAACGACAATAATTCATCTCTTGAATCATGTGCAGCAGCGCTACTGAAGCGAAATTTATTATTGTGCTACATAGCAAGTGTGCCAGTGTTTTTAATCAGTAAATGTTTAAGTGAATTGCAATTCCATTATAGTTGGGTTAAGTCTACGTTTGAGTACGCCAGCACCTCTGAGGTACAGAAGCCGGATTAGGCCTGTAACCTCTCAGTTGTTCTGCCATACTACTGTGACTCCTTAAAACTTCAAGGAAGCCTCGGATATCCAAGTAATTGCAGAGAGGAGCTAAAGTGATGTGTACGCAATCTACATAGTAAGGCATATTTGCATCCTTTAAAGCCATCCTGATCATCTCATATGGCAGTTTTTCTTCGGAACTAAATTAGAATTGTGAGTAATAGATAACCGGTTATTTTCCCATAGAACCATTATTATGTAGACTTACTTTAACGGGAGTTCAGAAGTGAAATGAATTTTATGGTTCAAATTTACCAACTATTACTTGCACTCATGCATGTGATATTATATTCACATCGTACTGTAATCCGTATGTGTTTGAAAAAACCTTTCAGGTGTAAAAGCGGTGGGTTGACGCCAACCATGTGACGGAGCTCCCACCTTTAGCCCCGTAAGAAGGAAACAAACGTCCATCTTCTCTACGCCTTGGCAGATCATAACCCCCAATATCACTGCTCAAGTAATGATATGCACTTCCACGCACTCTCCTCGTTCCATGGATGAAAAACAGCCTAATCGGTTTCAGTACTGCTTCGCTGCCATTTGATCGGCTCTTCAATCGAAGTAGACATGCTTCAAAGACGGATTTAAATGTAAACCCTTTTCCTTTACACAGCTATATTCAACCGTGGATCTTACTCCAGTTTTTACTTTGGACTGTTAAGGGGGATTTTGCATTGCATTCGTGTAAAAATCCTTAAAAATTCATCAAAATCCTACTCTTTGAAAGAGGATTCTTTTTAGTTACTAAGGATTGAGATTATTAAAAAGAAAAATTGTGTATTCATGCAAAAGAAATTCATTAAAAGCCATGAATAAGTTACTTCTAGAGAGAACATTTCCCAAAACTTTGTATCGATGCATTTACAGACACAACAATATGCAATGAAAAAAAATATTTTAAAAGTGGGAGACTAGAGCAGCAGATACTGGACGATTTGTACAATAGTCTCATAACATATTCATAATGGTAGCTGGCCCGATCACTTGTACATCCTGGGTGGCTGATTTTGTATGCCAAACAAGGATCTATAAGAATAATCTGCATGCATCATTACAAATCCACTGGTTCAAAGTTAATCAAGAAAAAAATGTGTTACAAACAGGCTAACCTTCCTGCAGCCATCAGCTTTTGGTTCCAACTCATAACCATTTTTGAAGCCAAGCCTCAAAAGTATTAGACCTTCCTGCCTTCCGATAGTAGTGTCGTCAAACAGGGCGTTTGGATATTCCAAAACCACGTTGAGATTGACTGCAAAACCTGCCATGTCAATAGGGAACTTCCGATTGGGCTCCCAATTAGTCCAGAAGTCTGATATCTTGCTGCGATCGTTAGGATTGGTGATGCATCCCTCCCAGTTAGATGCAGCTATCATGCCCACGGGCCATGTTGCTCCTCTTCTAAGTGTTCGCATCTAAAACAATTTTTGTGAATGACTTTTTCTCTGCAATTCCTTACAGAATTGGTGATTTTAAGTAAAACCTTCCTAACTGCTGAGGAAAATATCTTGTAAATGAAATCCATGGTGAGTCGTGTAACTCTGTTGTCGATGAAAGGAATTTTCGGCTGCCCAAAATCATGCCTAGTTGAGGACAATTCGCCTTTAATTTCAAATGCAACAAATCTATATCCAAACCGGTTTTATAGACATCTGTATGTAGTTATCGTTAAATAAGTGCTATATGTAATCTATTCTTTAGTATATTTTCGATGGCAAAATACCCGGACTATCGCGATGATCACATAATTGGTCACTTCAATGCCGATAATATATCAGAAGTTGGAAAAATGGGACAAAAGGCGACTGTATATACCCACTTCATCAAAGAGATCTGGGTGATAGGTGTTGTCATCATCCGCAAAGTACACGACTCCGGATTGCCCGGTTAACTGAAATGACTTTCGCAACCAATGCAGAGCTTCATTACGTTGATTCGTCCCTCGAACGTGCCTCTTATACGGGGATGTTGGTGCGCTCAAGTGAGTATAGGGAAGGCCGCAATCATCGAGAAATCGAGTCAATGCTCTTAACAAAATTGATTGTTTGAAGTAAACATGGTGGAAATGAGATTGAGAAGTAGAGCAGCGCACTTGACAAAGCTATGATGCTCCTACCTATTTTTGGTCACTGCGTCCTCAACCACTATCCAGTGGACATTGCCAGCAGTGTTTAAAACAGTACATAGGCGTACTAATTCGGGCATCTGGTTTGGGCGTGAGTAGGTCGGTGTGATGACGAATATTGTAGGATGGCGATGCCACCGATACATCAAGGGAGCTGTGCCGATGAGAATGAAAAGCAGCACCAGCATTGTGGGTCGCCTCATTCTTTTCTTTTAAGGCTCAAAGTTGAAATGAATGCAGGTAGTTAAAATCTCTATATCTATAAGGATCAGGGCAGTAAAGGTGATTCGTCAGGCATCGCGATTGGCTAAATTTCGCTGTGTTCTGTGTACTACACGCAGAATTGATGCTGGTTTGAGCTAGTCAAGTATCCTTATTAAGAGCCTTCTGACCTTGTCATTAGTGGTCAGGTTGCTCGAAATGCAATGGCTTAAATCAAATCGTTGATTATAATTCCTGTGGTAGATATTGGTTTCTCATTAGACAATCCAATAATATATTGAATATTGATGGGTCAATTGTTGAATGACTTTTAAGCACCTTCATTAGTTGATCGTCAATGGCGCGTAATTAAAGTCGGCTTGGAACAGCCCAAGGAGAAAACTAAATGATCGCGTTAGGAGGAGTAAATGCTGATGCCATAATGAGTTGGTCAATCGGTTAATTTCTACGCGTTGAGTAACACCCATCTGCCCAAATTGCTCAATGGCTTTTCCTTTACTAATCAGCCTGTTGTGACTTAACAGTAAGATTAGTTACCACAAATCTTTTTTTGCTAAAGTTGTACCTGCTACTAAGTCCATTATTTAACTATCAAGGGCTACTTACTCACGTACTAATTATTTAATTAACCGAAGAAGTGTATCTAGCTTTGCGAAGGTCAAAAGGACTCCTGCTCATGTCACCTAAACCAGTAGTCTCTTAGCCTGCCTTTTAGTTTGTGGTGTATATTCATTTCCAGTGGTATAAATTCTAGAACCTTTGGCTGCCAAATAAATATAAGACTATAACCTGATTACAAATGACGAAATACAGGTGCATATTTAGGGTAATTTTAGCGTAGCTTGCTACTAAGGGGTCTCTTTAG
The DNA here is from genome assembly GCF_000524195.1 of Echinococcus granulosus. Taxonomy (NCBI): domain Eukaryota; kingdom Metazoa; phylum Platyhelminthes; class Cestoda; order Cyclophyllidea; family Taeniidae; genus Echinococcus; species Echinococcus granulosus. The sequence goes on from NW_020170477.1 coordinate 22,341, forward strand.
AAACAGTTCTGCATAGGGCTGTTCTTCAAAAAGCTTAGTAATATACAGGAAACCAATAAAACCATCATGCAAGTAGTTTGTCTGTAAAGTTAGCCTTGAGTGAAACTAACCATAAGCTACTTTTAGGCTTTAGCTCCTTGACGGAAAAACCCAAAAAACCCACAGGTAAAGTAGATAAATCAAGAAATCATAATGTTCTGAATAACCAATTGTAATGCTTTGGTGGTTTGTTTAACTCTGCGTTTAACCATGCGGGCATTTACGGCACAGCCGATTGTACTTGCACTCGGCGGTGTGGGCTCCGGGTTATGCAAGTAGCCTCACCTCTTCTGTACGTCAGTAGTACATCTCCTGCCATACTAGTGTAAATTCTTGTGATTTCAGGAAAGACTCAGGAGCTGCATCATAACCTAGGACCTATATAGTGAGTAAACAGGCTTCCTTTTACAATTGTATTTAAACAGTATTATTTGTTTCATTTCTGTTAATATATTGATGCACGTCTGGCAATGTGGAAATCTCATTGAAGTATTTTGCTCATTTGTAATGCCCTCACAAGTCACCATAGTGGCCTTTGATGGAAAGCACAGGTGCCACTAGTTTGTAGGTCATTTGCCCCCTCATCAACACGTATAATAGTTAAATACTAAGCGATAAATTTAAACGTAAGTTATAAAAATGTTGAACTATTAAAATAATCCCAAGAATTTATCAACACACTTAACTCACCCAGATAATTCATCCTGTTGTAAATACGTCACGAATCATTCGAGCGTGATTGTTGATAAGCCAATGAAAATTGTCTAGCTGATAAATCGAGACGTCATCCCGTAAGCTACTTTTATCTACCACACATGTCACACACAATTCTTTCCCCTCACGTTAAAATAAAGGTTACCATAGGAGGATTAAAAGTGTAGACAAACGGAACCATACCAGGGTAGAAAACCAATAGCGACCACATTTGCAACAACCTTGTTCTGATAAAAGCAGTACTGTTCAGCCGATTTCAAATATTGTCCCATGCCTGGTTAGGTAAGTTGTGGCAAAATTGACCCACAGATTTATCAGTTAATCACATGGACTCCGATATGCCTTGTCAATGCTACATGTGGGGTGGATAACCACATCTCCAGATAAACATTTACACTCTCGCTTTCTGCGAGTCTACCTGCCGCACGCCATTCCCTGGAAGTTACATCGCATTCCACCATTTGCACCCTCTATCACTTCTCCCCAGTGACCAAAACGAAATAGAGAAAATGCTATCCATAATCCCACGCACAGCAGTAGGTTCAGAGCCATTCCAAAGACCATACACACAGTTCCACAAATAAGACTGTGCGTTTTCAATGCTTTCACTCCTGCCCATTTGTCGGCTTGGAGGCTCTGCAGAATCCACAACGCACAAAAGATCTCACGTGTTAACCCCATTAGTAAATATAGATCAATTGCGAGCTCACTATGGTACAGGAACTAGGAAATGCTGAGGAAATACTAACAATTTAACTCCTCTTTTCTAGTCTTACTATTCATCCTACATACGATCACTGAGATACTTACTTCCTCTATCGCAAATATCACGAATTCGATGGATCCTTTGTGAATGTTACAGTAGAATAATCTAGCTCTTTACCCACCTCTTAGAAATCAATTCGTCATGTTTAACCTTATAAGCCTACGATGAAGTAAGTCAGCATGTCACCCACCCATATATAATTATATCTGCTTTTCCACTTGCATTGGTTGATTACGCTATTATGCAATTTATTCTAGATTCTCAAGGTAGTGCTCAAATTCTACTGAAGAACTTCTGCTTCTCAGCGAGCATATTAAAATTTCTGCTCATGGCACAAAAAAGTATTCTGACTTATGGGGAACTTAATTATCAGCAGACTACACCACAGCATTTAACATAGGTGTGAGGCCACTTTTAATGCAGAAGGAACATTGACCCCAAAATGCCGCAGACCTATATGACTTTTAAATCTGAGCCTTTCAAATAAGACCGCATTATCTGACACCAATTGTTTCTCACTAAAAAGGACCAAAATCCTTCTATTAATTTTTAAGTTATCTTTCATTTCTGGCCTTAACATAAAGCAGACAATGGAATTGTAGGATTATGCATAAAGCACCTACCTGAATTTCCTCGACATTTGTCTCACCACCTATACCAAATCGCCATTAACAATTCTTCATTTTTACCTTCTTTTAGGTGCAAATGAAAGGAATGTATGAGATATGCGGTGTAGGGATAATGCACGAAGTGGTGGTATCGCTTAAGGCAGTGGTCACGAGGTGCACTTCATGTAACATGAAAGAGGTCCTTCAACAGTAGAGTTCGCACTCATTTGCACACGAACTCCCCAACCTCGTTTATCTCGAGCAACCTATATTTGCGTTAATGAAATCTTGCTTGACATAGACTTAAACACGGGGATACGAAAATCAGTACACAACCAATACCATGTGGAATGCGATTTAAATGGACGTTGTTAATTATATCATTGTGACTTGTTTCGATCTCTTAAGAATTCAGGTACACTATGATGCATACTACGAAGAGGGCATTCTGTAAGGACTTCATACAGTGCACAAACGTTTACGCCTTTACAATAAAGATAAAACTGTAGTATTTTCAACTCTACCTTTAAAATACGTATTTATGATATTAAGGTAACGAAGAAGTCGGCATTCATCTCATCGTAGCCAAGTTAAGAGGATTAAGTATGCTGATATAATTGGTAATGTCTTAGGCAATGCGAGCAATCAAATTAGTCGTAGGTTCCACCGACTCCATCCGAAGCATTCAGTTCAGTGAAGAGTAGAGAGAAATCGCTTTCCATTTGAAAGATGGTGGGTAGTAAGCATAGTGGTGGTCTTAAAAATTACCTCTTTGATTTTGCCGCACACGCTATACCGTATCGTGGTGTCTTAGGCTGTTTGAGCACTGACTCTGTGTTGCACTGTAAAGTAGTGCCATCCACACACATGAGCATTCTCATCGGAGCGGATCTGTGGAGAGGTTGACTCAATTGCCTTGATTCATGTGGCACCACATGGTGTGCCACTCGTGAGTCACTCGACATCCCGGTGCAATTCAAGTGACAACTTCAATAGTCATATTCAGGTAACCGTGATTGCTCACACCTCATTAGGGTGTCAAACAAGTTCAAATGCTTCTTACAAAAAAGTAAAAGTAAAGTGATTGCGTTAAACGTCCACACTTGCCATTGATTATGCAGACATCAATCGTAGACATTGCTTTATGTGATATTGCAGTGCTGAGACACCCACCATCACAACTCTTTGATGTGACCGGAGGGTTTGCAATACGGCATCCTGTTGCGCACTTGTCACTTCAAATGTGAAGCTAATGTCAAAAGTGAATGCAACAGTGTCAGTGCACAAGCCGAGGTAATTACACGAGGACCCCTTTACTCCATATCCATTTAAAGAAGCCTCCATTTCTATGATCAAGCTGACTTGGGCAGTTGGTTACTGGTGTGTGCTCACAATGTGGTTATTCAGTGTTACTAACTGGTGCTTGTGCACAAGTC
>NW_020170477.1:26003-29043 GCF_000524195.1 Echinococcus granulosus
CATAAACCTGTTCGTGGGTTTGTTTATATAGCTGGACGTTTTGAGAAACAGTGTTCAAATTTTAGGGTAATGTCAAGCCATTAAAGACGGTGAAGAACAGACATTCAAGTAAGACATGAACTTTCCACCTGAAAGTTATTCCAGTGACTTGTGAGAGTGAAACGAAATTGGATACAATGCTTGAATGAGATATTCACTTACGCAGTCACGCATCCCTAAATACGTTAAACGCACTCACGAAAACATCAGTAGAAGCAAGACAAGTAATGATACTGGAATAAGGTAGTGGAAGGGAACCAATTAATTTGCTTTATGAGTCCTAAGTTATAATGTGGCACCTCGGGTCTTCCCAGAAGTCGTAGGAATTCACATTGGCATGACAGGGAATTCACTACTGGCGTACAGAAGAGTTGAGGCTACCGGCATAGTCCAAAGGTCTCACCGCCTAGTGGAATTACAATAGAATATAATCGAATATAAAGGTAAACAAACTGCCAAAGCATTGCAATTGTGATTTACCTCTCCTATGGTGTCTCGACACAGCCGTTCAGGAGCTAAAGTCTAGAGTGGCTTTGTTCCTTGTTTTACTTAAGTGTAGTGCTCCGAGACTTCCCTAAAGACGAAAAAAGACGTAAAGCCTTGGCAGAATACACATATTGGGCTTACAGTAGGGCTTTGGGCTGCCAGCATGGTCTGAAGGCCAGCCCGTCCGGCGAATATGCAATGGAGGAGCATCTTAACTGCCCTTTTACTAAAACTGATAGTTAAACAACTAATATATTGCATAGCTTTTCTCTCCTTTTTTGAGCATCGTACTGGGCGCTCCCCTAGGTCAGCCTTCCGCATCAGCCAAGACAACGTAATTGGTGCAGTAAAGAAATGTTCACGAGCCAATCTTGCCATTAATCGGATCTCCATGCAAATGGGGAGATACGTGACCGCAGCGCCACTGACCCACCTCGGCAGTTCCACTGATTCGAGAGTTTCATCCTGTATGGGAACTGGATTCAGGGACACAAAAATGGGCAAGCTATCACTCATTTCCGTAGTTAGTTTTAGGAACGCTGGTCCAAAGTCAGAGTCGTGTAGCAAAGGAAGGAATTTAGTATTGTCCCGTGGGAGCAGGATTTCGTGGCTATTCCTCCTTCCCTCGTTGTTCTCACTCCAGAGCTGTCCAGCCATATCTATCTACCTTCTAATCAGATAATAAAAATTATGGGAGGTATCGCGTTTTCACATACTTGATATCTCCGCACAGGCACAGCAAGCAGCTCCCTAATGAAACCCTCCCCACCACCCCAGATAATTCACGGCTAGCGTCGCTTCAATTGTTAATGGCTTTCCCGCAGAACACGGGAGTGGAGCAGTTGCCGAAGGCAGCTGTCATTTTCAGCCTTTCTGATATGGATTTTTACTGATTTTCCCATCCGCAGCATATGCATTTCTTACGCCCGCTAAGATTTATTACTTAGAAGCCGAAATCGCAATAAACAAAAACCTTTAAGGACCGGATTCGCTTTCTGCTACCACCAATGTAGCGCCCTTGGACTTCTCTGAAAATGAAACATAATACCCGAGAGGAATATATGTGTTTGACATACAGTAGGACTTGGAGCTGCAAGCATGGCCTGGAGGCCAGCCTGCCCAACGGAGACTCAAATTGGCCCCTTTACAAAAACTTTTCAGAGAGCTGCAGTTAAGGATACATCGAATACGTGATTTGTGCAATTATGTGTTTATATATCGTAATAAGCTTTATCTATAAATTTCTGTACTTAAGGCCATTTCGAATGCGACTACCCAGTGGAAAAATACACTGTTCTTTTTCCAAAAATGCACTTATAGCTCATCCATTGCAATCGGGTCATAGTCTGAAATGTTTTGGACTACTGAAGGCGGTATAATTCATACCATTGTTAATGAAAGCACACTATAAACCCGTAGGAAGGCTGAGAATCTATTCGTATGGGTGACAAGAGCTAGAGTCCTTTCGAAATTTGTAAGACTAGAGGAACTCGTTTAGTTATATAAATAATTATGCTATGTTTTCCCTCCTTATGAATCACGAAATCACCTGACTGTCAGGTAGTAATCGTTCTAGAACCACTAGATCTACTTAACAATTTAATTGGGATATTTGCGGTCAATATGGAGATAATAAAAAGAACGCTAGTACTCTAGTTGTTGAACTTTAAAGAAACAGATGCGATTGCTAAAACGCTACTTTCCGATTAGGAGACTGCTCTATGTAACATTGTTTGACTATCAATATGGATGTGGAAGCTGAAGTGGTGCCATTTGATCAATAGGGAGAATGGATCACGATGATCGAAATTCGTAATCACCCCGCAGGATTTTGGCCATCAATCAATCAATCAATCAAAGTGGTTCTCTTAAGGAAGCGTTCAAATGGTCTATTTGACAACTTCAGAGTCGAAAACTAGGAGGTTTGCTTCCTTTCTACCCTCAGTTTTAAGAGTCTTTACGATTTGGAGCTGTATAAGAGTGAATTCTTCGCCAGCCTACAAAGACTAAAGAATAGAGAGATAGCTATCACCTCTATCTCATTGGTCAATCCTACGTTTTTTCCTTGAATTCTTCCCACTGGGTACTCGTTTGGGATCCAGAATAGAGCAAATACGATTTTAGGATTACTGCATATCTACTGATATTGCATTGAGTCACGAATCAAGTTACCTTTCTGTCTCTCATAAGCAAGTAAGATTTGCAAGTCTCGTTCATCCAAAATGAAGTGCCTTTTTTACTCGGCCTTTGCTAAACTACCTTATTATTATCATACACTATAGTTATTCTGTACTATTTAATTTTCCTGCTTGTACATTCCTATAAATTATTACCTCACTTTTCTCCTGTTATAAGTGTAGGTTCACTACTTCCAGAATCGCACTTTACAGATGGAAAAAGTAGTGTAGCGTCCCGAGACTCCCTGAAGACAAAAGAAGACACGAAACTCGTGCAGAATACATATATTCAGCACGGAGAAGGTGTCTGGGCTATTGGCATGGCCCAAAAGGCCGGC
>NW_020170477.1:29143-54595 GCF_000524195.1 Echinococcus granulosus
CCACCCAGCGAGGTACAAGGGGGCTAATTCAAAGTCCAAAAGTGGCGCCTCACCAGAACCGAGGGATAAACCACTATCGTATTACAGTAGTTACCTTAGTAGCCTTAGTTGATGCTCTCAAAGGCGTGACATTCCATGCACTAGTAACTGAAGTATCTGGTACCGAATTTAATGTTAAAATGCGAGCAGGAATAAATAGATCCAATCTTCAGGCTTTTAGGGTGCTTTTGGGTAGAACCATTAATGGGGTAGAAAACTAATTTTTAATCTTTGGTGGCTGCTACTTACCTATTACGATTCAATAAGTTGTAAGGGTTTGGTAATTTGTCCTTCTCTGTGTTTGATTACACGAGTACTTAAGCCTCCGCAGACTGTACTTTTATTCACCGGCATAGCTTTCGGGCCAAGCCAGTAGTCTCAGTCCTTCTGTACTTTAGTAATATATTTTCTGTTACGTTGTTGTAACTTCTTGGAACTTTAGGGAAGACTCAGGACACTACAAAATCTTTTGGTTAAAAATAAGGGAGCATAGATTAACACCGCTATTTTGTTCTGGAAAATAATTCTTAATTTTAGGAAGTCTTAAAACTACTCTTAGTTATAAGGCTTTACACAGATAATTACACAACCTATCCCATGCAAACCCTTTTATTGAAGAGAGTTAAAAGTGGATTGTGAAATAGTTTGTAATTATATAGGCTTGTAATTATGGTCAACAACTTTCGTACACACGAGCTGCACACGATTCACCTTGACCTTCTTCTCACATTTGACCTTGTTGATGGAACCGGACAAAGATGTTGCTGAGGCAGATGAAAAAGAAAACTATCCAGGGTTATAAAAGTTAATGGTTCTGCTTCATAAGAATCCCTCTGCATTCCTCATGCTGTTTATTTATGACAAAAAATAACATGTCAAGTTGTAGACCATGTACTGGATTGTTTGCTGTAGTAGCAACAGGATAGCTGTTCCATTTTCCAACTTCTGACAAATAAGAGAGAAGTCCAAGCTTTTCGACAAAGGCATAGTCCATTTGAAGTTTGCACGTACTTTTAGCTGCACATCCAGGACAGCGTGAGAGAGCCTGTATGCAAATACGAATAGCTAGATATCAGATGGCCAGTGTCAAAACCGTGTTGGTCTTATCCACACAGTTATTATGCCCCCTTCCCCGGTGTGAATGTAGCGGAGTGGTCATTACCATGGCCCATTGGTAAAATTATTTCATTTAGGAAAAATAGGATCATTGTAGTTTGGTGCTATTTACACTCCAGCTTTTTTTAAAGTCCTTGAATAGAGACTTACAAAATTCAAGGAAGGGTCTCTTTTTGACATTATTTAGATGGCTTCTGCACGGTCCTCATCATTTGTTACATAAAAACTTAAACGAAAACTAAGGTTTAGGACACACGTTTAAAGCAACTTTTTTCTATAATTGGGTTCCGGGAGAACTATCTTGATAAGATTCTTAAAATATGTTTTGAATTCGAAAACAATGTGGACACTCCTTAAATCTCTTACCTTTGCTTTAGTTTTCGATCGCTTTGTAGGAGAACCTTGTCACTTCCACACAGGCATGGTAGCTACTGCGTACCATTTTCAACTTGCACAAATTACCTGAAACCCCTAGCCAATTTGGTCATCTAAATTCATTTGCCTAAAGAAGAGGGTAGTTATTGAGGGCATGCTATATTTTATTGGCAATTTTTGTCCATTATGAAAATGTGAGTTTTCCCTGAAAATATGAAGATCGAAATTTTAGTTGCTCATCTCAAGCGGTCACGCCGCCTTTTGATTAAAAACCTATGGTTCCTAGCAGACCGAATTTATGTGTGCTTTCTAAAACTAACTAGGCATATACGGACCTTCTTTGTGTGTATCCTTATAGTTTTGTCCAAATGTTTTTAAAATTCTGAAAGTTTGGCTGTATCAGCCTTTTTTAGACTAAAAATCATACAAAATTCGTGAAACTGCTAATATGCATGATTTACTGAGTCTTTTCTGAGCACAACATTTAAAATTTTTGCGTTAAAATTTTGTTTAAGTGGACGCCATTGCTTGGTGCCCCGGGAAATAGATACGCAGGTGCTTGCTCGCATATCGCCTCTTGTCGTTATGTCTTATGATTGCGTTCAGAATGATCGAGAAATTGAAGATAAGGTGAGCCTTTTGTTTCATGCTTGGGTGGTTCCAACTGTTGAGGAGTTAGTGTCTTTAATGTTTTGTTTGCCTGGTTTTTTTTTGCGTCGTTGTGGTACTTATTAGGTGTTTCTCTTAAAGTTATTTTTCTCGTTTCCTCATGTTTATACCTGAATTTAAAATGTATTGGTGGTTCTGGACGGCACTGAAGATTTGATGCTCTGGAAATATGTATATTGTATTTCTTGTTTGCATTATATCTGATCGTCGTTAAATTTACTCTAAAATGGGCCCATCTTTGTGGTCAAAGTTATTATAGCTGGGATTATTTTCTAACTGTACAGGTGTAGTATGTCTCATTTTTAGTTCTCAAATCTTCGTGTAGCTGATGGCCCAGTTTCTGAACCAAGTGAGCTAGAGCGAAAGTACGTGCCTCCGCATCTACGTGGCGGGTATGATTACAATGGTGGGTTTGAAAACGATAAACCCCGCTATGGTGGTGGGAGCCGTGGAGCCTATGGTGGTGGTCGGGGAGGTTACGATAGCAGCTACAGTCGTGGTGGTCGAGGCCGTGGTGGAGTTAGTGGTAGTGGAAGTTATGCTTACGGCAATCGCAACGGTGGCGGATACAATTATGATAGGGGCTTCAGACGACCAGATTCTGGCTTTGGTGGATCCTCACGGCGCTCTTATGATGAAAGTGGTTCCGTTGATTGGTCACAACAGTTGCCTCGTAACGAACGCCTTGAAAAAGAACTTTTTCACAAAGTTAACACGGGCATCAACTTCGATCTCTACGATAATATTCAAGCCAAAGTCTCTGGTCCCAATGTTAATGACTTAGCTCCCATTCAGTCCTACGACGAACTCGCCCTTACGAATATAATGCGAGATAATATTACCTGCTCTCAGTACTCCCGCCCTACCCCAGTTCAGAAGTACGCCATTCCCATAATCTCTGCCGGACGAGATCTAATGGCGTGTGCACAAACGGGCTCCGGAAAAACGGCTGCCTTTTTAGTTCCCATTTTGAATACCATGTTTGAGCAAGGTCCCGGCCATTCCATTTCGGCCTGTGTAGGTCTCCATAACTCAACTTAACCAGAATTTAGCTTGAAACGAACAAGCGGAAACAGTTCCCTGTCGGTTTGATCCTTGCTCCAACAAGAGAACTTGCATCTCAGATCTATGACGAAGCCCGTAAGTTCTCATACAGATCCAAAGTCAGGCCATGCGTCGTTTATGGTGGGGCCGATATGCGAAAACAGCTTCTTGAGTTGTCATATGGTTGCAATCTCTTAGTCGCAACTCCTGGACGTTTGCTGGATGTGATAGAGCGCGGCAAAATCGGCCTCAATCATGTTAGGTATTATTCGGTAACTAGTAACTTTTGTTAAGGTTTCTTGTATTGGATGAGGCCGATCGAATGCTTGATATGGGTTTCGAGCAACAGATTCGGCGTATTGTTGAGCAGGATCACATGCCGCCGTGTGGGACTAGACAGACGCTGATGTTCTCCGCCACCTTCCCCAAGGAGATCCAAATCTTAGCCCAAGACTTCCTGAGTAACTACGTCTTCTTGACAGTCGGAAGAGTAGGAAGTACAAGTGAGAATATCACACAGACTCTTCTTTGGGTTACCGAAAGCCAGAAGAGAGATGCTCTCGTCGATCTTCTTGCAGATTCAGGTAGGTTGTTTCGCTACTGTAATTAATGACTTTTTAGATCCCGGGGATCGTACCCTCATATTTGTGGAAACTAAGCGAGGTGCTGACGCTTTGGAAGAATATTTGTACCAGGAAAAGTATTCTGTCGCCAGCATTCATGGTGACCGCACTCAGGAAGATCGTGAATTGGCGCTTCGGTACTTCCGTTTGGGTGTAACACCGATACTTGTCGCAACGGCCGTCGCCGCTAGAGGCTTAGATATACCCGATGTTAAAGTAAGAGTTTATATTAGTTATCTTACCCGTTTTTCTAGCACGTCATCAATTACGATCTTCCGTCAGACATTGAAGAGTATATTCACAGGATCGGGCGTACTGGAAGAGTCGGAAATTTGGGGAAAGCGACGTCATTCTTTAACGACAAGAATCGTAATCTGGCAACCGACTTGATTGAACGACTAGAAGAGGTTAATCAGTTCGTTCCTCAATGGTTGAGGTCCATCGGTGAGGAACCGACTCGTCATCAACCGTCTAATCGAGGCAGACGCCGGTCAGTCTTATTTTGTAAATGCTAATTCTGTGTCAATAAATAGCCGTTATATCATACTATAACTTTCCAGAGGTGGTGGTTTCGGCGGCCGTGACTACCGTCAACAACATGGCCGTGGTGGTGGAGCGCAGTCCGGTGGAGGTTTTGGCTGTCGCTATGGCAATTCGGGTGGAGGAATGATGAATTTCAATGGTGGAGGCGGCTACTCAAATTTCAGTGGTAGCGGTGGCGGTCGCTCGAGAAACGATCGTGTGGACTGGTGGTCTAACGATTAGATATTTTTTTACTGCCTCGATGTCCATTCTGGCTGCGAATATACTGGTCACTATCAGCATTGCTCCCATACTTACTTTTCGCCATTTTTTCCGAACTTTAAGTCTTAATCGCTTCTCTTGCTACTATATATATACAATCACAGAGAAGAATTTCACCCTTCCTGGTGGCGACTGGAGTTCTGACGTTGCCGCCGATATATTTCTTAGCATTTAAAGTTGAAGTTGTCTTTTTTATCGAGCGGTTTTCAATAAAATGTAAAGGTTGGAAAATGTGCTTGTCTTTTAATGGGCACCATTTCGATCTTGTCGGTCACACTGGGGCTACCTTTGGAGTACCGCTCAGTGGGAGGATCAAGATCAAGCCTTTTTTGGTATTCGCGCCTGAATGGGGCTTTGATCCGAATGGGTTGTTAGTTATGGTCAACAGTGCTGGATCTGAGGCAAAGCCAGCTTTGTGATCTTATGGACAGAACTTGAGACCACTATTGGTGTACTTTGGATTCGAACGAATGTAATCTACTTAAAATTTTTGTTGCATTTCATTTAGAGACTTCGATTTCCACACTTGAAGTTCAAGCAATCATCTTTTACTAACAGGGTTTTCTCGCAGGGTGCACATTTGGTGCATATGTTCTACGCCGCTGTTTATAATGATCCAGCAAAAGTAGAAGCACATGTGCACGACGATGCTAATGGCGCATTCATCGCTTGTTTGCGCCAAAAATTGGCTCGTGCTGTGGTGCGTTGCGCCGTAAATCATGTTCTCTAAGTGGTCCCGAGCAGTTGCACATCTCTCGAGTGTGATGCTGTGCTACTTGTATGTGCCTGTTTGCCCCTTTTCAATTGCAAGTGATAAGTCCATGGCTGTTCCACCATTCACTTAGATTTTATCAAATGAGGTTTATGGTCACACCATGAGAATTGGATAGTAGTTGGCTTTAATCACCCAGCTATTTTGCCTATCAATGTTTCTGCCACTTTTTCCTGCATCTTTATGTGTAGGTGGGAAAAAACATAACTCAATTTCTTATTTTACTCTTTTTGTTGGTGAATTTTACGCTTAATCGCATCAATAGCTTTTTAATACCATTTACGGTAGACTGACCTGGAATGTCGTCCGATTGGATGGCTAATTGCTAAAATGCCTCTGGGAGCAAATACAAACCTTTTTATTTGTCAAAAAATATGCTAATTAAATTTGCTCTCAGACAGGTTGTCAAATGGGGTTGAAAAACTCTCCGAGACGTCACTTGTGTGCGAGTGTGTATAAGGTACACATTCGCCTGGGATACCTCCTAATGAATGCTGCCACGTCGAATTTTCTCTTACAACCAGCGAAGTTCATGTAGCGAATTTTGCCGAAAATGGGTCTTTCTTTCCAGCCCTGATCGTGGACCCCGCAAATCGACCACATCACTCCTGAAAGGCAAGAAACTTGGCGTCATTATCGGGCCCGGGTCTCCATCAATGAACAAGCAAAGTGTGGCTGTCATGCCAATGCACGCGAAAAACAAGATACTCCGCCTGCATTCTTCACCGTAAAACACTGACCCATTCCGAAGTCTACGAGGCACCACGCCACTTGGAAACTGTAATGCTTAATTTGAGAATCACAGTATGAACGTTAGATTGGGCTCCAATTGGCACAGAGTAGCGCAGGATGAATCAGCGATAGTTTTATGGTCTGGATACGGCGAACCATCGAGGATGTAGCGTAGACAATCCTACACAAGTCCAACTCGCGTAGTATGTGCGTGTGTGCGCGGTTGTGGCACAAACATGCGCCTGCTTGTAGTGGAGACAGCCAAATCGCGAATTTGCACACGTCAGCACTCACATTCACGTAAAGTGATATGCTTTGTTCAGGGCTAGAGGATGAAAATGTCCGCAACATGAAAAGCACTTAGAACCATCCTGATTCAGTAAGCCTCACTCATACGATCATTGAAGTCTCACTGAGTTGTGTGGACAGGAGTCATGGTGTAAGTAAAAAGTCAAATCAACACGCGCTAACAATTCACCATGGTAGCGGCAATCAGTGTAACGCGCTTTGCAAAGATTTGTACTGTGTGGTGGAATGGTGCTGCGAGTCTTCAGCTTCTCTTGCTTTGACTTACGTTCTGGTGGCGTGGATTTCGGTTTATGCAGTCGATGGCAACGGTTTCTCGGGCCCTTTGTGTGTTTATAGCAATGAAGCTGCTTTCACACTCAAGATCCTGATTTTGTCGGATAGATGCAATTTCGAAACGTCGTGGTCGTCGAAGGGAGGTGCATCGGCTGCGGGAGGCGAAACTGGAGACTCAAACAGAAAAGTTACTTAATTCAACTTTGACTTATGCGCGATGGTGGTTAGAGAGCATCAGCCAAAAAAAATGATGCCTCTACACATCGCAAGAGGCTGAGCATCGTTCGAATGATAGCGCTCAAAACACTTTATTTTACTGCGTTAGTCTCCAGTTTCGCTATTCGCTTTTCATGCTACTGTTGTGGAGCCCTCCACCTGTCACCTGTATCGCTCATTCTTCAGCCCCTCACCGGATCGATAATAAAGCTCATTTCAGACTGTCGACATCATCAAACCCCAGTTCCATCCACAGTTAGCTGACGCATCTTCTCGGTTTGCAAGAGAAAGGCAAACTCCTTTCGGAAGGAGAAGAGTAAAACGATAGAGAGGTTAAGGAGGCAGACTTGCCGACATATCCGCTTGGATCTGTTCCATCGAGTGAATAGCGGTTATCGAGACGAAATCCCAGTTGTAGGGCCTTTTCTGGCCCCTCCGCGTGCCATTCAAGGATCTTTTTGGCCCAGTACATCCGCAGAAATCCGTGCATTTTGCCCTCTCGGCGCAGCTGGCGTTGAGCCGCGTTCCACAGATCGTCTTCCGTGGTCGCCGACTCCATTGTCTCCTCGCTGTACGATGGCTTACGCAAGTCATTAGCGTGCTTTCTCAGCGTCTCCTGCGCCCAGGACCATGCTCCTTAGCAGTTAAGAGAGAGCAATGGGTTCGTGTTAGGGGAATTACAGCACCGCAATTACTTATATGGGTAGGGTTAACATTGAAAATGCTAGCGCCTGAAATTTCAACAGATTTATCGCGAGTGCCGACAACAGCGAAGGTATACCATTGGTGGATTTGCTTCAGGCGTCGATGCAATGAAGGGTCTCGTGTAATAATGCTGTTTAATTCAAATCAGTGGCGATTGCAGTAACATCATAGGCTTATTTTACCGACGATAGCTTTCAAAAGATTATGAGAACCATCTGCGAGCATGATACGCAAGTTTTTCCGCTTTCCCACAACTCGATCTTCAAGCCTGTACTTCGGAGTTCTGCTTGCATCAAAGACAGTTTTGTCAGAATCGTTCTGCATGCAAAAGTCCTTTGGAGGTGGCAAATATAACTCTTGTGGAAAAATAACACGAACAGTTCCATCAAACCAATAGATAACCACCTAATCGCCATGATGTCTTCATCTATTGCTGTTTACAAAGTAGATTTCTCTCCCAATGGAATTTTAAATTTAACAAAAAGCATCACCTACCGGCATCCAAGTCTAGACTGTTTTAACTTATTTACTCAACACAACTTATTCCATCACCATCCTCCTCCTCTTAATGATGATTATGATAAAACTAGGCTTCCTGTGGAGGTGTTTCACTTAAAAAGCCTTTTCACTAGATGATCACCTTTGATGGAGTCGTAGTTTGGATTATAGTAGCAGAAATTGTCGGAGAGTTCACGTCGGACGAATGCCTCTTCCATAAATGCGTCCGTGGACTCTTTGTGCAAACTGCGACGTAGATTCACCTCCCACAAGCAACGTTGGGCTGATATATGTCCTGAAGCAGACAAAATGTAATTTTTCATGATTGTGCAGTTAACTACATGCAGGTTCTTAGAGCCTTCCGCTACTTGGTCTTGACACAGCCTGTGCGGTCAGTTGCCTAGGACTTCTCTAGGTCGATATTAAAGGTACTTTCAGACCCCTACACCTGACAATGATTTTGCAGATAAAAGCATCATAGGCAGAGAAATTGGAGCATGCCTCCCTCCATCTCTGCAGGTGCTGAAATATGCGTTTGGCTTTTCAAGTTCAATAACAAACGGTTATAATTCAAGGTGTGTGAGTTTTGGCTAAAGAAGAGGGTTAGAAAGGTAGGCTAACACGCCAGAATGACTGGCCAACAAGTGATTGTGTGAGTTCTTTTACTGATATTGCAAAAAAAGGTAGAGATCGTGTATATTTTTATGTCAATTAGAGGTGTTGAAACTTTTTATGACAGCTGCATCCTCTCATTCGATGTCAAGGCTTATTTCAAGTGAATTAAATCCCTCCTATTTTGCGGTGCCAAGATTGCAAGACTTTTTCACAATGGAAATTAGTGTATGTTGAAATCTTTTACTGACACGATGCTGTTTTTGGGCCAAGGTTCTAGTATATCCAACGAGATTTGCTTGAATAAGGCCTAACTGCGCTGAACTTTGCATGATTTTGCCAAAATTGGCCTGAAAGCCTGTTTTTTAATCCAACAACAAAGCAAGGCTTACGCTTTGAGGTGGGGCACGAAGCAGATTCGTGATCGACCTCGTTTGATGGTCAATTTTCCTATCTATTCGAGGAAAAAGTGGTGTAGGTATTCTCCCCACGAATCACGCACGCCTGGTAATTGCTTTTCCAACACCTGATTACACTTTTCTTAATCTCTCTGATTCGAAGAGATGCCAGGTTTTCTCTACTCGGTGATTTGGATCACGGTGGTTAATGAATCAACTCTAAAATCCAGGGGACTAGTGGAGACTAGCGAGTAAGTGATTGCTCGAAAGTAGGCACGTTGTGATTGGACGTTTTCTTTTTTAGGAACAAAATGTGCCCTAATGTGCGGTTCCGATAAAAAAGTATGTAACATAATCCACTTTTTGTTTAGGACCAACCATTCGAAATGTCAAGGACCTCTGACTCGTGCTATCGAGCCTTTGCAAAAAAAACTTGAAGTGCTCGAAAGTTTGAGTTGGGTTGGGTACTTCCAAATTTGCCTTCCGTTTTACATTAAATGGATTTTAAGGAATATGTTGCAGATTCTACACATATTTGGCAGCCCTCGTGAAATTCTTATCCTTCTTTGGGTGATGCCAAATGTGATGGGTCACCTTCGTTGTTGACACTGACTAGGCAAGAGATAGTTGCTAACAAAAAAGCGGTTTAATTTCAGGGGAAAGAATAAGGTTTTTAATTTCCTCCCAATACAACTGTACGGCAGAATCTCATCTTCGTTTAAGCAAAGGTTCCATTAAAAATAATAGTAAAATCAACCTCTATACAATCTTGAGTAAGTCTTTTTGGGATATAATAACTTAATTTTTGCAATAAAAAACTTCCATGACAATTGCGCTTCTATTACCCAAATATTTGCAATTAAGCTGTTATGCTTTTAGAGTAATTTTAGTTACAAAACTACCTCCATTTCCCTCTGTCAGAGAATGTTTCCATCTTGTGTTGATGTTCCAGTGCAACTAGAACTGCCTCCTCGAAGTGTCACAACGTGAAGTACCAAGTGTTTGAAAATACATTACACGAGCTTGTACTGATCCAAAAGGGCAGAGCAATAAATGATGGCATTGCATATAACTTAAAAAAACCAATCCAAATAGTAAGGTGAATTGCCACATTCCGTTAAGACGGAAGTGGTGTTTAGCAAGTACACAGCTGAATCCAGCCACAGTCAGCCCACACACCATCGTTTTCACCTATTTGTGCGTGTTTACGCATGGCAGTGTAATCCTGACGTCTGCATGCACATTCCAATTTCAAAATGGGTGTATGTAGGTACCTATTTGTGTGTACATATATGTATGTATAATCATATTCATCGAGTTTACTCGCATCACACCCATTGTCAATAGAATTTGCTTTATGTCTCACCACCGCCCTACTTCAGTTTGCCGTGCCTTCACTAACTCATTCTACATTCCATTTGCATAGGTCTTGATGACAACAAAGTCCTGATCGTGCTGCCTATGCAACTGGTCTTCTAACCCTTACAGTCAAGCAATTTGCGTAGCCATGAATTCATTGCACAATTAGAAGTCCGTTGTCGCCTAACTTCCTTTCAAGGAGGCATGGTCTGTTAGAATTACAAATAGATGAAGTTGGTTATTAGGGTGTATATGCATTGTTCTGTACCTGCCAAAGGTTCCCAATGTATCTCAAATCTCTGATTTTCAATGCCCCTACGCCTTTAAAGGAAAAAACAAACCAAAGATAAACTACCTAACCTACCAAACTGGTCTTTTTTAGATTGAAACTGTGGTAATTCGATCTAAATGCATGCGTCTGATATCAAATAACTATACAACGTTTGTAATGCGATTAAAATTGAAATAATTTGGTCAAGTAAACCACAATTTGGATCAGCTTATGTCGATTTCGTTATACATAACCGTTGATAAGGTGTATTTTCGAGCAACACCACGTTTTAACGTCTTTTCGTCCGTTTTCCCTCTCAAACAAAACCACACGGTAAACGTTGGGCTTGCGATGCTGGATACTGAGTTTAACTGATAGCATCTTGAATTAGACAATGAGGACTGTGGCTGCCGATCCGTGCCTTGCTTTTTATCACGACCAACAGTTCCGTTCGTCATGAGCTTGCTAATGCGCTACATATCATGGTTTGCATTTCAAGTGGCAACACTACCAACAGCAGCAGCAAGAAATAGCCAGTGTCAGTCACCGTGAACTACACATCACACATTTGGCAACGGTATTCGCATTATTTTTGTTAGGTGTACTTTCGAAGGGCTCATCATAATACATTGCCTTTGAGATAATAAATGTGATGTGAGACACTACTTTGCGTGGCAAGAAACGTGAGTTGCCATGGCTTTGAGATAGGTAGACGGCCGCGTCAGGGGCATGTGGGAACTGATTGGAGGGATTCAAAGCATCCAAACACCTCACATAACAATGTGCGAAAAATATTTTAAAACGCCTGTTTCTTCACGTTGTGGTAAACCACTGGGAAGCAGTCTTAGTCGTACTGAGAAATCATTACAATATGTAAATATTATCTACAAGAGGGAAACGGGGATACAATTGTAACAAAGACTACTCTAGAATCACAATCATACAAATACTAAGATTTGAATGATAATAGCACGAGTGTCACTGAACTTGAGCTTACTACCCACATAGCTAACTTATGCTTGCATTTCAATTGCCCACATTAAAAGAATTCGGATGATTAAATACGAGAAATCAGTTCCACTTACCGAAATGCAGCCATGGCGAAAGATTGCTAAGAGCTTTCTTTGTGGGGTCATTGCGGTGCGTCGCGTAAGCACGCAGGCGGTGATGCAAAAACGAGAACAACTGCGACAAGCCGGCTTTAGCACCACCTTTTGCCCACGTCACGGGTTCCACGGACTCGTCCACCAGGCCCACCAGCGACTGCTTAATCGCTTTCCAATCAACTGCCTCCTGAAATGGAGTTAATGTCTGAGGTAGATTGGCCGCTATATTAACTGCGTGCACTACTACTACTATCAGCAGCCCGTAATCCGGTCTTCGAGGTGACAATGTGGGCCCCTGCTCATTCCACCTTCGATAGAAGTCTTCTTTATAATAAATCTACTTCCACTTCTCTGTGCCTTAAGGAAGCTGATTGGTGGTAGCGTCGATGAATCTACTGCAAATGAACAACAATCTCGATTTCACTGGATTAACACTGTACCAAAACTTGGGGAATTCAGGCATCTATTGTGGATAAATAAATCTGTCGGGATACAACAGCAGAACTAGTGCAATCACTTTAGATCTTAGTACTTTCATCAACCTTTATTTCCACGCAATCACTAACAGCGAGTCGTGACAACACTTGAAATAATCTTAAGCGTCCGCAGAACCACTTACAGGACTGATGTAAACAGTGCGGTAAAAGCGTGGCCTGAGGGGATGATACTACCTTGGCACTTATAATATACCCTTATTATGCCTACGTCTTATGCCTTATTCGGAGATAGGCCATATCAAGGATCGTCGATCAACTTCTGCAACAGTAGGATGGTAAAAATGCAAATGATGGATAAATTCGATTGCAATCGTCTAAGTCTTCTTTCGCACTCTTCGACCACTACATTATTAGCCACTTTCTGAAACAAATTCAAGAAATTCTCACAAGACGCTCAAAGTCGAATTTACTTGTACAAAACACCTCCAAACCTGGATCGAAGAAAAGTATGACAGCTTAGAACTAGTGCAGATCATTTGTAGATTTGGCATTTATTTTCACTAAGCAATTTATACCTCGGTAAACCGTGTGAAAAATTACGCAGAATGTGGGTAGGGAGCATTTGAATGAAGACCGTGAAAACCCATGTGCATTCCACGTAACCATTTCTACTGCCTGTGCTTAGAGCTGTCTCAAAAGCAGTCCCTTTGTAGTCCAAAGTTTACAAATCTAATAGCAAAAGTCATATATGAGTTTTTTATAGCAAAGGAAAAAACACCTAATAAAGCCACTCCGATTATAGTTTTCGTCGTACTTGGTGAAAAATCCGTGTGATTAACTTTGTTCACAACGCAAAGCAATTTCCCTTGGTAGAACAGACCTATCATGCTGGTACGAAACCCAAAAAAGCAAATTACAGCAAATCTCGATGGACCAAACCGAAAAATGTCAACAAGAATTATTAAAAGGACCCGTCTATGCTTTCAACCACTTTGCACAGGCCTGGAAGTATTTTTAACAAGATGAGTTAAGACTGAAAAGGTTCCAACCAAAATCCCGTGCATTTTTTAACAAGTACTTGTGATACCCTCCAACTCAACAAAGCATCATCCTACGCCAACACCTCAAGGAGTATTAACTTCAACGTATTTCTCTTATAACAGCAAGAAAATATATCCTAATGCAAACTTATTTAAGACGAAGACAATAGGCAAAATAGCAGAGAGTGATTAAAAAAGCTAATCTCCAATCAACGACGAATCAGTCTTTCACCATATCACTCTCCTCTGGGTGAATGCGAGGTCCACGAGAGACCGCCACAGTAGTTATCGAAAACATAGACCAGGCAACAGAGAAGGAAATGGAGTAATGTACATGGCGTTATCTCATTTTGGACTGCCCCTAACCAGTGATTTAACTTCCACCCTACTTTAAAATGCTCGACGAGGTTGAAAAGTGACCAAGAATACACTTGTGAAGACCTCGGAATATTATATTCGCCAAATTGCCGACGTTTTACATCGACACCCAGATCAGGGCAATCGACTCAGTGGTAGTGGTGCATAGCTCTAAACTTTCGCTTTTGGGCTTGCATCTCAGAATGCCTTCTGATGTGAAGCGAGCAACACAAATACTGGTGAATTAATTAAACCAGCTTGAAGTCGAAAATGAATGAATAAATGGTAGATTTCTCCCAAAACCTCTCTCAAGAATGTTAGGGTTTTGCACTACAGTAAAGGTAAATTACAGTTCATAACGGTCACATTAACATGGTGCCTACAGCAGAGCCAATTTGAAAAAAACCATCATTTATCTCTCAAACGCTATCCACCTTTTTCACACTATTTGGGCGTCAAATAATCCCATCATGTCCGCTACTCCACAATATGCTTTTCACATCACTGTCCTAACTTAAATTAGCTAGCATTGAATAGCCGCTACTGCTAGATAAGTGAATCCTCACTATAATCGTTCACTATGTAGACCTTTTCGGTTCCCTGCGATTTCACCTCCACAATGATAGTGCAGAATTCGAGTACTTGTCCCCCCATCATTCTCTACCATCATGACTAAGTACAACTCAGAATCTTCACCTTTCAGACACTTATGTAGGTAGAGTATCGCTATCCGGCCGACAAGGCGTCCAAAAGACGAAGTATCACTTACCCACTTGGAGGGGATTGGATGATGAATGACAGGTGGAAAATCGGTGAAGAGGTGCTTCGCCTTATCGTGCAACTTCCCACGAATTGTCCGCGCACTGTACTCTAGTTTGTCCGAGGCAAACCATGCTGGAACCACATTGTGGGCATCCACCTGCAATAAATTGCTCCATATTTGCGTTTATGGGAACACATAAGGCTGATAAATCGGAAGTAGACATAGACTCCGACTAGTTTTCCATGATATGAAATTCGAAGTCTCTTTCACCACACCTCATCGTTCTATCTATATACTCATTCCTAATGGAATAATTGAACAAATTTCTTGCTGGATTACATCTATGCCTTTACCAAATTGACATCTTTCTAGCCACCCACGATTCCGCCTCTTACGTGGTGGTGTGGGATGTTCAGCAAGCCACCTGCAGTACCAGTCCCTCAACCCTTTCCAAGTTAAATAGTGCCTGCTTTCAGGCCTTCATGACTTGCAATGGCCTAACGGGAAGGCCAGACGCGGCAGAGCATCATCTTTTGGTCCAAAACTTGCACATATTCTTGACGCATTTCATTTGCTTCACCCTAAAAACCTCTAGTTTGAAAGCTAAATGAAGATAATTATGAAAAATATTGCATTTGAAAATGAGGGTAGTATCAGGGTGCTGGTGTGGATATTTGACACAAGAGTGGATGATTTGTTTGTATTCAGAAAATTCAAAGGAATCACGTTTCCACAACTCCCTTTCGTTTTATTTTCAATGCTCTGATTTCAAATGGATCCCTTATTTACTTTATTTAGCGGGTTTAGCTGTGTACTCCCAAAGGCTACATTTTTGCCCCAGCATCTGTCATGATGCACCCTTTACAATAGCCGCGCAGCGTCATTCATCCCTTTCTCCTTTATGTATTCATCCCTTATCAAAGTATGATTGGTCTAGTCAGAATGGTGTTATAAAGCAGGGCCATAGCTACTCTAACCATTAAGACAATACAGATCTTGCGTTTCTAGTAATTCATTACAGCTTCGGGAAGAAAATGGACAATAAAACTTGTTCCTGACTGTGTTATAGTTCATTTTCTAAGATGAAATGATGTAGGAACATGTCTCCTATGCGAGGTTTAGAAGGCTACAACGAGCTGATTGACAGTTAAGTCCCACTCAATGCCTCTGCAGTTGCACAGCAAATCTGGACTGCACCAAAGCGACTGGATTAATTTGGACGGAAATCAACAAATTTTTGACAAAACACATCCACATTCAAAAGAAAGCTTAATTTAAAAGGGCAAAAAATCAGCATATTTGCTCCTCTACAAGGATATTAACTACCAGTGAACAAACAAAAGTGATGTTAGCCAAAGACGGAACTCTTCAAGTAGGATAGGGCGATGGAGGAGTCTCAATATAGCTTCTGTGTCAACGCACCTCTGGCGTAGGCAATTTCGTTTTGTGAAACTTCCTTATTCACTCCTTTGATATTATTCCTTCAATAAAAGCGTTCTGTCTTTGCCTTAGAGAGTCTTCGTATCACAAATATAGATTTCGTCCACAACTAAACATCTCATCTTTATGGTTGACAATTTCTTGCTAAAATAATCAAGAAAATGGACAAATGTCCCAAATCATCGTGCAAAATGCATACTTTTACACGGTTATCCGGTGCTTCAATTTTTCGTTAAAACATTGCGATCGAATTTTTCACTAGCAACAAAACAAACACGTGTGCTATCACAAATGTAGTGTTTGATAATCATCATTTGTATTGCGTAGAACAATTAGCTGATGCTGTTTTACCGTCACATGCCCTCAAGATCCAACTGTCCCCAAACTGCCAACTTTGCCATAATTAATTGCAGACAAAAGAGTTCATAATCCTTGTTTTATTCTCATCCTTAAAAGGTGACTACCGAACAGCCGACAAACTCGACACGCTGAACCAAAATGCACGTCAAACTACAACCCCACTTGTAAAACAAATATACTGTTACGGTTTATCAACCACAGTGCAGACACAATGCTCCAAAACATTAACACAACTACCAATTATAGTAAAGTAGCAGTAACCTGATACAGCGATATGTCCTGAGAAAGATGGCTTGAGACAAATTGCACTGCACGTAGGTCATCCCGGAGGGGCGAGAAGTCCGTCACCACAACTCGAGCGTCCAGCTGTTTCAAAACATCAACAATCGGCTCCGCTTTCCCCGTGTCAGAACCGTGGTGCACGACATTACCATCAGCGCTGCGTTTCACTCCCGATTTCGACTTGGTGACAGGTACAGGGAGCAAGTGAAATCCAATCTCCAGGTCCTTGCATTCCTTAAAATGAAAAGGAACATATTTATTTACACCTTCTTAGCGACGACCACTTGTTACAATCCCATAGGAGACGAGTATATTCGTTTTGTTTGTATTGCCAGGGCACGATTTTAGTTTTCCCCGACTCAACCAAAACTAAATTTGGTTAGTTCATCACTTACGTATGCATCAAAATGTCTTCAAGAGCAACTAGGACGCAACATGCACGGCAAATAGCATTTCCTGATCAGATGACTTGGGAATTCATCCCTTGTTTTACTGCGCCCAGTTGAAACCAAAGTGCGTTCATCAATTACAGCATCCTGTTCAAAGGTAAGAGACTAAAAGTTTACCTTAAAAATTTACTCTGCCTTTCTTCATACTACCTTCCAAAGTGCAGTGCTTGATTCGAAGTTTATAATGAATCTATAGCTCCTTCACTTGGCATGAAGTATGTTAAAGACGAATTCAGAGTGGTCCCTTAAACACTTACAGGACCTATCCTGAAGATTACGAACGAATCTCCCTAAACCATCTTGCACTTCTAACTAAATTGAAAGTATTCCAGTTACCTCATAACAACATTTTACCCCCCCTCCCCCCACCACCACTCTCCCATCTGATAAGTGGACTCTTGTAGAGGAGACCAACCGAAAACTAACTTAAACATTAATAAAATCCAGTCGTGCAACAGTCTTGACACAAAGCAAGGAAGCGAACACGAAACAACGTTCCTGTGACCCTCTTATAGTCGGTCAAACTCGTTCAGACTTGCCCAATTCGTGCTTGTTGCACTGAGTAAACTTTCTTATTACGCGCATATAACGTCACTAATATAAATCCGAAGTTTCTAAACAAAGCTGAAGGGCTCATTCCCATTAACGGCTCTAGGGGGCTTTGTTCCGAAGAAGAGAGACGAATTCCCGAATTGGGACAAAATGAAGCAATCAAACCTAAATATAAACACCTCTGATGAAGCGATTCGACAACTCAGCAATAATTCATCCATTAATCTCCACCGTCACCGCTACCGCTGCATCAGCAGAGTTCCTATCCCAATCGTTTTCTCGGTATTGGTATTGCAGTCCCCATTTGAAACAGTTCAACAATTTCTCAATAATTTAGGAAGAAATAATTATTAAGATCAAGTAAAACACTACCAGATATTAGAAACAGGCAAATTTTAATAACAATAACCTTCATTTAGTAGTAGTAACAACTGGTTCATTAGTAAGTGCTTTTGGTAATTTCTCATGATAAAAATAGTTTGAGATTAGATTCTAGCTTAAAATGAGTGCACTTTAAGCAAAAGACGGACTACTAAGAACATGGCTAGTGTATTACTCACTTTTTCAATTTCAGCAAGACCTTCCAAGAGGAAACTGGCATGTCTGCGAGTTCGTAGAGCAGATGATGAGACCAGATTAAAGCAGACGTGTAAAGGCACCGAAAACTTCAAAGCGATTCGTTGAGCAAAGAGCAGGGCCCAATTGTCTGCAAAATTTTTAGAGACACGATGCCTCGCTTCGCAAACAAAGTTAGCCCACAACAGTGGAATGGGATTATTCAAATACATTCAAACCCACCCTGGATGCGCTGATCACGACTCATCCAGTAGACAATGCAGCCTCTGCATGAACCTACTCCTCCAGATATGTCGTCCAAATTCGTCTCTGCAACACTTTTAAACTCATTTGTCCCACTCACAAGCCGGACACGACAGGCGGCAAAGGGATAGCTGGCCACGGACTTGCCACAACTTTCCACTCGGTTGATGTTGATTCGTTCCACCCATTTCGAGAAATCTTCTGTACTCAACTTAGCAGGCATTTCTACAGTTACCTTACAAGCGATCCAAAAGAACACAGAAACATGTATGGATTGCACTGGAATCAGACAACCACAAAAACAAGAACCTGAGTTCGACCGCATTAAGTGGATATCTTCTGCGCACTAATAGATGCTAAAATTAACCTCGCCCAACTTAAAACAAGGTGTCAAAATAATTGTGCTAGTGGTTCACAACGAGGGGGAGTCACAAAAATGTACCTCATGTAGTGACAACTTGCTAGGAAGACTAGATAAAAGTGCTCAGATGGGGAGATAAGCACTCAAAATCGTCAAGAGCACTACCTTAAACGAATGCATTAAAGATAGAGATGAAAAAACAATTATCCATCACTAAGCTCGGAATTACGCGATTTAACTCCTCATATAATGCATGCAAAAACCACTATTTTCACACGCGAGATGTGGATACAAAGCGTAGTACCAAATAAGCAGATCCAAGAAAGCTATTCCCACTGGCGAACCCTGTGTATAAAAGTGGAAAGAACAACAAATTCACTGACCTCTGCGTCCGCAAGTTCAAGGTAAGAGTACCATAAATCCACCGGGCGGTCGATTCAAACAAATCCCAGAAACAAACAGCATTTTCAAAAATAAACTTTTAGCGCTTAAATATAAAGTACTTTGTTTGTACAAAAAGGTTTGTTTTATCATGTCCTTAATTATGGCATGGCTTAGACTATTTATCGACTTCGTGTTCTACTTACAATATTCATGCATCATTTCTCCGCAGTAGATTGGATTAACCAAACACAAAGCTCAAACTCCACAATAGACTTGTATGAATATAAGGGGTTCTTGTTAAGAAAAAGGCAAATCGTAGCCCTTCCAGTTTATAGCTAAATTTAGTTAAACCATAAAACTGAACGCACATTCCTGACTATTTTACGCTTATAACTAAAGCTATCGCACGGACATGAATAACAACAAGCTTACCATAATATAAGTATTGTTGTACGTATTTATGTAAATGCGCCTTTTAGTTGAGAAATGGTCAGAACATGCCAACTCCGTGACTGAGCAGGCATTAGTGACCTATGGCAATGAAGCGAACTCTGGCTCCTATTTTGTAACACTTATCTAATGCGAGATATCATCTCTCAACCAGCCAGTCCGTTCCATGTTTATCAAAGCAGATGTGGAAGAGAGGAACGCTGAGCTCATTACGGCATATTCACTTGTTTCAAAGCCCCGTTCTGAAGTTGAAAAACCCTCACGATTCTCTAGCACCATGAATCACACCTGACGATGTAATGAATCACAACATTGTGGGAGACGATCCATTGTTAAAGCGGGGAAGGTTTAAGATTCTAGGCTTGGAGAGCTAACTTTCTTCACTATACAGGAGTTGGGGCTACAAATATGGCTGGAAGACTATAACTCCAAGATAGAAATGCATCTCAAGAATACCCAAGATCTGTGCGGCTAAATAGTGGTTAAACTTACTGCCTTTTGAACCAATGCCATTGCCGAGGAATTTGAAACTCACCAAAGCGGATTGCTAGCAACGTGATAAAATAATGTACATTCCTGTTATTGTTAACAACTTAGATTATGGGTGAGATTCGTTATGCACAACGTACGTATCATTATTCAAACACTCAACATCAGGCGTTGCCATTAGAGGGTTGTGGTGGTTTTTAATGAATGTACGAAGTAATCATTTTGTACTCCAGTGATTTGAGTGCCACACCCCGATACTGAAACATGCGATTATTTCTTGCCTCTTTTTGACTGTTTTCGCTTGAACACGGTTACCGATTGTTATTTTTGTTGCTGAAGGCCGTTTTTATGAAATATAGTATAAATATTTTAGAAATAAAATAATGATGGATTTTGAACTTACTCAACTGGTACATTCATTTAATCCACTATTTTTGCATTAAACACGATGAGTCAGGGTCTTGGTGAAGACCTGTGGCATTAAGCTGTGCTCAATTGACCACCCTCATAAATAGCATCCATTTTTGTCCTTTTTGCGCATTTAACGCAACCACGATAAAGTCAACACAGCATGCAATCTGTTCTGAGGTAAGTGCGACCTCATAATGGTATGTTATAACACGACATATAGGCGTCTATTATACTAAGAGCTAACCTCGTACACTACGGAGCTTCACTAAATCGCCTTGGTTACCCTCTTAGTTGGGAGAGGAATCTATCAGAACGGAAACAAAGTTCCCACCATATTTCGATTTTCAAGTTTAGTATTATGAATAGAGCATCATTACTAGATTACTTTCCTTAGATAAAAGGAGTGTTTACAGATTAGACCATTGGACATCTCAAAATTTCGATGGAATCACCCATCTCACCTTCTGAGTGAACTACCTCGAGATTGACTTACAACATGCTGCTTATTGCTGGACGACGTCCTTAAGTGATAACAGTAGGTGTATCATGGACCTAACGGCCCAAAGCCAAAACCTTTTGAGAAGAGGTCAGTATCAAGAAATACCTCAGAGCTGAGTCAAATTTTCGTCTCACCACTCTGGTAGGGGTTGACATTTTAATCTTACTCGGATGTCTGATTGAACTATTCTCAACATTCGGCAACATGAGGTCTCGTGTTCTGGAGCTTGCGAATTGTTCAAATTTACTCTCACCCTTTCCACTTCTAGCTACTGCGTAGAACATGGGCTTGGTCTGGTTTCCGAAAGCCAACGCTTTTTTGATAAACCTTTTATTGTAAGTAGTAGCAAATTCAACCATCCACAGCAGCGGCCTACCTTTTCAAGTGCTTTGACTTACAATCCTCAGCAGCAAAATCGGATTATTTGCCCTTTTGGAGCAAATTTGCTAAAGCTTCCACCATTATAATGTCATAGACTTCCATGGGGAAGTTGTAAGTAGCCTTACAATCAACGTGCAGTAAGCCTGTGATTCTGTCCGTTGGCGATTTTCTAGATCCAAGTTTGAAATATGCTCCACCGGGATCGTAAAGATGAAATCAAGTGAACTTTTTAACGGCTTATTACTAGATTAACGAAGCACTCTGGTAAGGGCAAATAACCACTTTTACTTTTCAGGACTGATTTTAACACACTTGCTGGCAAATCGCATTCTTCTCAGACAAAAATTACAGCAAAGATTGTTCTATTTACAAAATTTAAGTGCATACAAGACATTTATATTTTTAATTACTGTAGTTTTTAAGGATAAAGCCGAATCACTGAGCTTTATCACTTTAATACTGAATGTGTTATTCGAACATTCCTCTTTACCATTACCTCGCCAATTCTTACAATTTCCCGACGATCTAGGTCTTCTCGGAAGACGTTATGGATGAGTCGATGTGAAAGCAGGCTTATTAGTAATGTATAGAAGCAATGGGAAATTCTTGGCACGTCTGGTTGACCGCACACCCCGGGGGAAAGGACAAACTACGCGGAGGTTGAAGAACCAGTGTCGTTAAGCGCGAATACAGTTAAGCTGAATGAATTCTCCACAACCAGTTATTTTGTCAAAATAAAAACTACTTGCCCCACATGACATTATTTAACGCTTCTCGCATAAAATTCCCCCTATTTGACTTACAAACAATCTTGCCCAATCAGAAGCATGAGCGAGCTCTCCCTCCTCTGGTGTGATTGGTGGACCAGATTATCCCCCGACATGTGACATCCACTGTGTGCGGAGTCCACGAATCGACATTTTTTCTGCGGGTCGCCTCATTTCCCCATTGGACACGCAGGTATGCAGTAAGCTCAGCTCGCTGGTCTGATGTAAGCACTCCATGAGGAAAGGAAAGGCATTGTGCTGGAGTAAGCGGTCCAAACATAAAAAGTCGGCTTTTTCTGACTTGAAGTCAGATGTCAATACAAAATTTTCTTACTAAAAAAATCCAAAGGGTTAAATACTGTTCGAATATCACTTGTAATGGTGCGTCGTAATTTACTCGATGAAGTAGATTTCGAGGTTTTAGTTGAGAATCAGCCTTTTCGTTGGGCATTAGTCTAATTTTTCAGAAAATGACAGACGCTACTAATCTTTTGAAAACAAAGTATGACAAATAATTCCCATTTCATAGATCATTAAATCTGTTAATCCCTACTGATTTCCAAAATGCAGGGAATAAATTAAGTTGTTCTACATAATTATTTAATCCGAAAATCATTCACCCAATTATATCAATGATATTCTAAACAGGTGCTTTGCTATGTTGTTTCATTCGATCCAGTGTCATAAGTGACGATTCTTACTGGTCAATGTTTTCAATTTCTTTTCCATCACTTATGCTGCATGATGATGAACGGATAACGCTTTCAGTGGTCTCATTGACCCAGTCTATATTTGAGATTTCCACTTGTTTCAGCCAATCCACACCCAGTGAATGGTGTGTGAAGCGGAATCAAGGAAGAACACTCAATCTTCGATCCCAATGATGCCCATTTATATGCATTTAATCGCAGTTAAAGTGTAAATAAACGAACAATTGAGGCCCATTTTTTCCTCCCCGACAGAAACTATTTGTCTCTTTCCATATTTTTGTTTGTTTTTCTCTTCTCCATAACTTTAAATCATGGTGATCCATGTCTCAATAATACAACTACATACCAACCCACATTTGTCCTTATGCTTCCTAATATGGAGGCAGCCACAATTTTCCCACGGTTATGTCCCCCAAACGTTGAATGTGTCAAGAATAAATCCCTCTTCCAAGTTGATAAGACGTATGTTTTTAGAGCTAAGTGGAGGCGAGACACTTGCACAATGAACTACAACTTGATTCATTTTGCTGCCTCCTGATGCTGCGTCTGATAGGTAGGATATAAACACCATCAATTTCAATTCGAAGTTCATTACTACCAAAATCACTTTTTTGTTGTAACCATTCACGAGTGAAATTGGGATATTTAATTTAACAGATAATTTTGGTTGAATTACTGTGTGAAAAATGAAAGGAAATGCCAAATGTTGTTAACAGAGAAAGGAACGTTTTCCAATACTGTCCTCCAACTATTGGACTGATCTTAACTTAGTGACTGTGATGGGTTCTTCTAAAATCTGGTATCTGTCCTGAAATTTATTGCCCATTTACATAAACGGCCTTTAGTGGAGATGCTAGTGTCATGTGTAGACCATAAATTGTAATTGCAATCTGCCCATTCATTATCCTATCTGCATTCCTTTCCGTGAACTTAGTCAAATTGTGTTGGTAACGCCGCGAGATTAGGTCAAAACGCTTTTCCTCAAACATTGCCAAATCTCGGCACGGAGGGGGGCATAACCTGTGAAGGCGGAGCGTAGAAAGTGAAAAGGAAACACGGGTCTGACAATACATTTCCCATATGTGGATTTGCAGAATCCAAAAGACGATACGCGCATCTTGAGGCTGAGAATCCTCTAGTGTCTCTCCTGCCGCCAAAGCGATACAACGGAATGCAAGTATCGTCTTATCAACTCACAGGGGAGGTGAACTAGGTGGACGTGCCAGTTAACAAAGCATCTTCTATCTATGAGTTGCTGTATGGCGTTATGAGGGCTGGAAGCGAGAGTGCGAACACTCAGCTAATAGCTGCCGATAGGTGACTCACTATGTGCACCTAAGTCATCGAAGGCGACGTCATCCTTTACGGAGTTAAATGCTGCTGTCATTTGATGGTGCATTTTTAGGACTTGAGCATAAGTTTATTTCTTTTTCATAAACCAAGGTGTTAAAATGGGGTCCTCTTTTTGCCCTACAGACCAGGTATTTGCCGCGTACTTCTTGCAGCTCAATTCCAGCTATGGCTGCCACATTGATGACAACTTCGGTTTCTTGTCATGCAGTTGAACCCACTGCGTAATTTCAAGTGGTCTAATCAACACCCCAGTTTTGAAACTGGCCTCCTCAGTGGTCTCGACACTAGCAGTAACCGAAACCGGAATGAACATTTGCCACACCTTTTAACTGATGAGTAACAGGCCAGTGGAGTAAGCAATTTGATCCTCAATGCACGAAAAAGGTTTAATGAGGCACTAGAAGTATTTGGGCATGATCCAATGTTGTCTGTAACCGATGAAACTCTTTAAATGTCCCAAACAGGCTTCTGAAGTACCCGAGAAATACTACAATTTCGTCTAAGACGAGCAAACCCCTCCCTCAGAATGCAGCATCACTAAACGTGGTGCAAATTTGTTCATTTGCAGCCGTTTATTTAGATATTTCTCCTCATCTACAGATCTGGTTCATAAAGAACAATTTGGCATAAGAAGGTGCTGTAGGAAGGAGACAAGTCGTGCCTACTTATTCGTGGCTTCTCATTTTGACGATAGAAAAGGACAGGGCTCACTTTGTTCCCTAATTCATAAGTGAAACTTCTAGGCGACTCCTGTCTGCCGAATCTCTAGATATCTTTGCGATTTGCGGTATCACAAAATAAAAAAAATTATTTTGAAAGGTCGAGCGAACATTTGATATACGATCTTAAATCCTCTGCGTAATGATGTGTTTCCACCTCTATTTGATAGGATAATTGGCTTTTCCTCATTTTTATTTCCTTATTGGGTATCCACTCATGTGACTGTTGACCTGATGCGCAAATCAAAAACATATTTCTCTACCTCCCTTTCGGTATGTAGGTATTATGTGGTATTTGTGTCTGCGTGTAGCTACATAATCAAAGTACAAAAGGGCCAGAAAGCAAGCTGCACAGACGGTAGGGATACATTTGGGGTCAAATTTCGAAAGACTGAGCAGACCCACATTATCATAGAGATGGTTCATGAACCTGTCAAATGGCCACATGAATTGTCGTATTTTACACTGTGGCTCGTTGTAATTACCTGTTTTAACTGTTGGGTGTTTG
>NW_020170477.1:54695-70194 GCF_000524195.1 Echinococcus granulosus
CGGGGACATTTATCAGTCCATCGGCACTTTATGATGCTCACCATCACTTTCCTGTGTGAACCTCACACATCACATATCTGTTGAGCTTGGTGAAATTCAAGCCTGTTTGCTGTGGCAACTTTTGGAAAAATTTGAATGTCAGCGAACTGGGAGGAGGTTGCTCTTGAAGAATTCCGTTACTGTGGGGTGGATAAACAGACAGGGAGATGCATCACGTCCAGAAAGATATAATCCTATATATTTGATATTGAAGGACTGTCTCCATATGGCTTAAAGTGAATAGCAAAATTAAGAGGTCTACGAATATTCAACATGGATGATGATGTTGATGAAACAAGGCGTTGGCAACCAAACTACCTCACCTCAACTGAGGAAACCCTGAATGTACTAAGCCAACTGGGACCATGTACTATGTGTATTAATAGGAGGCAATGAAGAAGCGCTACCGTTTCCAGGTTGTTGATGCACTGATGTGGACTTGTGATGAGAAATGGCTCTTTCTGCCTCTTTAATCAAACGACCCTAGTATTAGTTAACCCCAAACAATCCACTCACTACCAACTACCCAACGCATACTTCCAAAGGGTGCATCACTTAATTGCCTCAGCTCTATGCTTTGGTTCTGTGTGCGTGTAGTGGACTGCAGATGAAACTTTTCACCATGGATTTCTTGCTGGAGGCCAAACAACACCTCTGCCTGAGATCGATCTATCCTTCCATCCATCCACCTAATACAAAACATGTTCATGAAGAACTAAGTCTACAGAAACGGACGAGGCTTTGACTGGACAATCAGTGGGAAGTGCTGTTCTTACCTTGCAACACAAATCTCATGCCCCATACCTTGGGAGGGTTCGCACTTTAGGGTGGGAAGTGGGGAGGTACTGCCTCATCCTCACCCTTGTCCTCCATAGTCCTACAGGTGGCTTTTACACTATCTCGGCATTCGGTAATCTCGTGCGTAATAGAGTAGGGAGCTTGGGAAAAAAGGCGATTGAATTGGATTTTTTGACTCCGGGGGGCAAAATGTAAATCTTGTTGGGAAAGCTTGAACACTGAAATTTTGACCGTTTCAATAAACAATATACTGTGCGGGACTTTTTCAGCTTTTCTATTTCGATTATTTAGTTACCTTGAATCACCCTACTAAATCTGAAGCCAAACCGCAAGCTCAAATGCGGATTGGGTATGCATTTTTATCTGACAATATAACCAGTCGTCCCTGTCTGTCTCCACTTGCATTGTAGAAATGCGCATAGGGTGAAAGATGTAGCCTTTAAAATATACCTTAAAGACCTCAATTACCTGCTCTGTGTTGCCAAGACGACTAGAGCAGATCATCAGCTACGTCATGCACACTTGTCTCTCCGGTTTCTAAGGCAATTCTACTAAAAACATTTTAGCTATTTTTAGGCATGCAAGCAATTCGAGGCTTTTCTAGCTTTTTGGGCCGCATAATGGCAACGACGGTTTTAGTACCTTTTCAAAACCTGGTGGTGTGTCATGAAAGGAAATAATCATATATTTAAAACTTAAATTTTTCTACATCTTGTTTTTTTAAGCTGTCGAAATGTCCGCATTTTTTTTTATTGGATGCGATGTCAGGCACGCTCTTAATGACTCGTGGGTCCCAATTAAGTTTTCCAAGGCAAAAAAGATCACATTATTTAAGGTGGTAAAATGGCTGCAAGACGTTGTATTGTCTTTTTTGGCCAAACACATCTGCATGCACGATTGTTATCGGTTCCGCCTACTGCCTTCTGTCGGGTAAGCCGACCTAACAACTAACGGCAGTCACGGTGGTGGGGTGGGGGCACCTCTAATTAAATGAATTGGTGACACGACTGTGATGTGGGGGTGGAGGAGTTAGGGCTATACATAAAGCATTTCTTTCAGTAAAGCAACTGTTTTGCAGAGGTCGCTGAGGCGTTAGGTAGACGGTTGAGTAGGGGTGAGAGAAAGCTACAGTTAGGACAGAGAGATGGACTCAGAGTTAATGATTTGGTAAAGATGACGGCAAAAGAAAATTGGTCCATAAAAATGTCTGCACAATGCAGGTGACTACTCCGTATTTTGGCATACAAGTCAAAGCTGACTTGTGGTTGAATTTTAGTAGCTTTGAAACTAAGGGACCACATTTCTCCGGTTCATATTCAGAGTTACTTTACTACCTTTAATTACCATTTGTAATGCTTTGGTAGTTTGTCTAACTCTCCATTTGATTGCTCTGGTGCTTAAGGCTCCGTGGATCGGACTTCTGCTCCCGATGGTAATGGTCTCCGGACCGTGTCCGTAGCCTCCAAGTCCTTCTAAACGATAGTAATATACTTCCTACCATACTGTGGGGAAGAGTCGGGACGATTCACCATTATTCATTAATTTCATGACTAATAGTTTTGTGGTCATTTCTAAAACCGTTCATTTCGGATAGTAATATAGCACCCCAAGACTTCCTCAAAGACCGAAGAAGACGTAATACTCGGGTAGAATATGTATATTGAACGTAGAGAAGGGCCTGGGACTACTGGCAGGGCCCAGAGACCGGCCCACAGTGACCAAGACACCAAGTGTCCCTTTTCCTAAACCAAGAGTTCACTGCTGAGAAGTTGGTATTATGTGAGAATTATTTTAAACACCTAAATAATTATTTTAAAAATACTAATTTAAACTGTCAAATGACCGATCGCTCTGATCATTTGCCAATAGAAGGCTCCCAACGATGACGCCCAGTTTCATTGCCATTTAACAAGCAGGTTTTTAGATGCGAAAAGTGAAATAACTTCTGTGATTCGAAAGACCAGAGAAAGGAGGTTCGCATGCCAGAGATTTTTCACTCAAAATGGACCAGAAGAAGTACTTACAGATAACTATGCGGGAAAACCAAGGTGGGAACGAAAAATGCTCCGAAAAAGGAACCCATTTATCTTCATAGGGGATAATACCATAAAACAATCAGGGAAACAACTCTTTAAAAAACTACACTGCATTCCCTTTAACATCAAAATCGCCTGTGCTTGGTCCAGTCAATTACCATAAATCTTATTACGTTTAGTCGGTATTCCATGTGTGACTAAAGCAACCTAGACGAGTCAATATAATCCTTCCTTGAATTACAGCTAAATCAAGCTTAGTTATTCAGACATAAAATCATTTCGACAATTGTGGGTTGTCTCCAAATAGTGCTACAGTAGCGCACCTGGTATTTCAGTGATAGTGTGTAGTTTTTGGCGCCCTTCTGGATGCTTTTATCCAGATGACGTTCCCAATATGTTGCTCTGCTTCGTTTTTCCATTGCGTAAAGAGTAAAACTTGTCGACTCTTTGACATTGCACCCTAGACTTAATAGTGTGGACACAAACAGCAGTGTGCGCAATTTGATGTTAATGCGACTGAGCTTAGGAAGTGCTGTGACCACGTAAAGTGACCCACCTTCCGCCCTATTCATTTGTCCTTGCGAGTGCTTTTGAGCACCTAGCACAGGTGTATGCGTGAGTCCGATTGTGGGGAGGGTGGGGAGGAGGGGCTTCACTAGTTCAAAATTACTATATGTTCCGCCCACCCTACACAAACGCAGCAGTCCGCAGGTTGACAATTAGTGTGTATTCGTATGTGTGTGTGTGCATGCTATTCTCTCAGCATTTCTCAACTCCGCATGCACGCTAGCATCCACCCACCTGCTCAGCCACCGAAACACTCATCCACCTGGTTTCGCACATGTTAGAGTGAGGGAAGACGACGTACCAGTTCATACGCCTTTTGTGGACTTCTTGGGCGCAGTGTGGTGAGTTTATTGTTCTTTCAATTATGCGCAAGTGTTTATTTAGCCAAGTTGCATTCACCGAGTCGTTATTTCTAATCAGCTAAATATCTGGACTGCAGTGTAGTCTAAAGTTGTACAAAGGATTAGGGGAGTTCCGGATACCGCTACTCTAATAGGTAAATCGACAAGTTCTTTGCAAAATTTACCTTCATTCTTGAACACTTCAAATGCTATACATTCCAACTTTTCAACGATAGAAGTTTAGAGATTATTTCGCATAAGAATACGGGTATGTAACATTAGTCACAGTAGTAATGGTGAATCACTTCAGGTGGTAAATTTGTATAGTTTTTTTGATTTACATCCTGTCACTAGCGTAGGAACTAGAACATGAAGGACATTTTGCTGCCGAATCCTGCCGTGTTTCGGGTGCTATTATTGGCCTCCAGTGTATTGACAATTCCATCTTAGTCCTCAGAAGTCTCTAAGGGAGTTAAAATTACCAGTGAGACAGGAACACTGGTTCTCCATCCCAGCAAGAAGAGAGTGGCTATACATCGTGTCGCATTATCATCTAGCTGCGTCGTAGAGATTCAGTAGTTTGGTATTTCCCAAGGTTGATAGATGGCACATATTGCGACTATTCCGTAAACAAATCGTTTTCATGAAGATATTTTCTCAGCAAGCCTACTTAGTTAAATGTACTAGATGATTTAGCACGGTGAAGCCAGGCCCGATCCTCCCGCATTTACAGTAGGTTGTTGCTCAGTTGTCTTCCTAGACTATTCTCACCTTTTTGCATCCCATATGAATATTTTGACAGCTTTCTGTAGACAACTTTGGCTCAATTTTAGTATCCACTGGAAGAAATCAGGATTACCACCCTTCTCGTCGGCCCTGCCACCGATTTTTTGTTTAATTTCTCGCTAAAGGCGCTGTGATTCACAGGAATCGGAAGTTGGCCATAGTGATGTCATGGTAGTCGAAGCGTTGGAGACCGAAGGTCTACATCGTCAATTATTATTTGGACGAACGTTAATGTAACAGCTGGGTATTGACATTTTACACATTCTCCACAATCGTGACATATATGTGACGTTCTCTCATCCGAGCGAGACTCGTTGCATCAAACAGTCGCAAAAAATTAGTGCAAGGTGTTTTTCTTTCGAGGATAACTGCAGTTTTTAGTTTTTATTCAACAGAGACATCAAGACAACGAAACATCTAAGCTGGGTGGTTGATACTCCTCCAAGGCTCTGGTAGCTTACACACCGATCACTCATCTGTCCTGACGACCTGTAGCTTAAGGCATCTGCCAGACCAGACGGCCGTCGTCGGTTTGCCACCGTTGTTCTCATTTATTGCGATTGAGATTGCTATACCCTCGCACGCCACTAACGCCCCCGCCTGTGTCGCTACCGCCGATCCGCCCTGTGAGACTTAGACAAAACTTATCTACACACGCATTTATGAAAAATGACCACACAAGGCAATGGTACCTCCCGGCTGACTCACCACTCCGGTTGTTGGCTTGACTCGTTTTTATAAGCATTGACAAACTCGATGATTTTGGCCTAGAGGCGCAACTTCAAAAGGGAGCTCCACAGCCTTTTCCAGAAATCGATTGTGTACGAAGGGGCACCACATACCGGTGGTCTAGGCTTGGAGTTTTATGACGATCCAGTTAATGGAGTCCGAAGCCAAGTGAGGAAACCTTAGGCAATCGTGTCACTCGTACATTGTCCAGTGAAAGAGATGCTGTTTTCGCGACGGATGGAAAAAAGCGCGGAGATAATGGGACAAATTTTAAACCCATCCCCAGAGCTTTCGTTTAATGCAGCCCTAGTCTGACAAAGTCCGAAACAAATATGGCTGATTTTTCAATCCTCTTTTGGCTAAATTAAAGACCACACATACACACACACACACACACGAATACTTGAACAAAAGACTTAACAGATGTTTTCACAAATGGCAAAATAGGTTACAATCATCCTCAAGTAAGAAAGCATGAGGTGGTTTTTTTACGCAGCATATTTGAATAAGCAGCTCAATGACACTATCAGCAAAGAAAGTGGACGAGAAACAGGGATACCATAAACAGAGCCGCTTGCGCGAAACCCTTATGTACAGTTGTTTGCGGGAAAATGAGAGGAAGGGAAGTGGGGAAGGAAGAAAGTAAAGCAGGAAACTGTATGAAGTCATCCCTGGCTAGTTCTTGTTTGACGAAGCCGGAGATATTGGTGAGGCTGTCCCACACGAGGAATTACTCTAGGATAACAGGATAACTGGTTGAACGTCGTAGTGGAGAGGCAACGTGGTATTAATTGTACCAGTGAGTGAAAGTTAGGCGAGTTCGGATTTGTGGGATCCAAATGTTGATAGATTTTTGGGGGGTGGATAAGTAGGTGTTAGTAGACGTGTCACCACTTAGTTAGGCCTATTTTAAAGAACCACACAAAGAATTGAGGGGAGAAGGAGGTTTACCCCTAAAACATCCAATTACCTCTGATTTAGAATGGCTCCGGTGACTTTAATAGAAAGGCAAATGACATCTGTGTTAGCCATTTAAACTTTGCCAGTAGAATCGGTTGAAACCAATTAGGTTAGTGGCTGAGCAAGCAGTTTTCTTTGTTTGCCTGTTAATCCCAGTTCATGTTAGAAAAGCACCTGGCTATGGGTTCCTACCATGGGCTAAGTAATATCACTAACCATTGAAACATCAGTTCCACTTGTTTGGTGACACTGTTGCTGCCTGCTATTAGCAATTTCTTCGAAGAGCTTTCCACTGCTTTGTGACGAAGAAACTGCTGCTCCGAAAGCTGCAACCAGAGCTCCATTGTTGTCTTGGGAGATGACCACTGAGGGGACGGACGAGTTAACGGTGTTCTGCGAGGATGTGATGAAGACGTTCGGTTGATAGTGATGGATAGAATCGCTGTCTCGGAAGGATTGGAAAGCCGAAGGCATCATTGCGTAAGCCGCGGCAGCTGAGGAGTCCATGCTGATCCCATTAAATGTCGGAAGATCGGTTCCACCAGTGTTGCTTTCAAAACAGCCACTCACACGCTGTTGGTGTGCGCTCTCGAGGGTTGTAGTAAGTGTGGACGGATAGTTCATCCGACTGCGGTGGTATTCATTAGTTTGGCCAGAAAATGGCTGTAAGAAACTATTCTCCGACTTGATTATGTGCTGTGAATGTAGGTGGTCGTAAGCTAAGAGGTCGAGAGTGGAGCTTCCAATGGGGTCTAACGCTCCAGACGATCCGCCAGTTGGACAAGTGAAAGCTTGTGATGTTGAGGAGTTTGGTTGTGAGTCTGTTGAACAACTGTTTGGATTGACAAATGTCGATGATGTTTGTAGATCACGTCTGAAAAAGGAAAGGAGTGTAACTAATGCGACAAATATGGGGGACTTCTAACATTAAATTAATCAAACTCACAATAGTGAAGCAGTTCGGCCCTCCATTGAATTAAGAGCTTGAAGCAATTCTTCCTGCCTCTCACTGCTGTAGCCTGAGGCAGCGGAGTTGGAGTTCTTGCGGTCGTCTTCGCAGTCACGCGCAGTCTGAAAGATTTTCAGCAGAGCCGAGCGCATCTGACGCAGAGTATGCGCTCCCCCGGGAAGGTACGCAGGCATCAGAATGAGATGGAAGGACTCCCCGTCAATTTGCACCAGGTCATCGTATCCTGAACTCGAGGATATTTCATCCTGTTGAAAGAACTGGGGCGTTCCGACGCGGTCACTTGTTGATGTGAAATTCTTGCCACGACTACCTCGTGAGGACCTTTGAGATACTGAAAATGCGGTAAGAAGCAAAATCAAATCTTCCATCCAATATCTATGGCCATTAATTCACTTCCGTAGATGCAGCTCACCACCCTCACGCCGACGCTTGGAGCTGAGAACACTATTCGAAGCCAGATTCCCATCTCCCATGTCCTGAGCCATGCGTCTCTCGTTGTTGTCCTTGTCTCGCTTCGGGCAGGCACAGCTGCGGAACTTGAGGCATTGCCGTCCCAGTACCTCACATGGACCTTCCGTTGCTGATCCACTGAAATAGAATATTACAGTAAAGGTGGATCGTGTCGACCTTGAAATGAGCTTAGTATCGACGAAAGTAAATAACCCTTGTTGGCAAGTAGCAAGAGTAATTCTGAAGAGCGAGCTCAAGTAAGGAATTTGAGATAACGGCAGTGTAGGGAAACCTGTACACTTTTCTTACTTGAATTAGGGGCTCGCCACTTTTCAGACTGTAAAAATTACTTAAATGCATCTTACCTAAGAACCAAACTAGCCGCGATTTATAGCCCAGTCACAGATAGCATTCTCCAAGGTGGTGAAAACATGACTCTCCATATTCTCCTGGACATTTGCATGACTTAGTTTACAACCTGTAAAGTTGTGAACTTTATTTTGCGCTGCTGTTATTAGGAGCAACATGAGTAATAGACTTCAATTTTTGCACATCCACAGCAAGAGCACCATCACCACCACCAGCAGTAGTAGATGCATATACGCCAATAATCTTCCACGTGGCTGCTTGAGGCCGATTAGTGCATGCACCGCATATCCTGGACGGTTAAAGTTAGACGACTTCACCTGTTGGAACACGTAAGCTTAGGTGAAAGCGACTCAGTGAGATAGATAAGCATCACCACCGCCTTTTGCACATTTATGCGCACACAAGCTCGTACAGCCGAAAGAGAAGGGTGGGGTGTGGGGGGGAGAGTAGTGCAAGGGACGTTGTATTCGCCTGTTGATAGCGTCACGGTAAGAGCAGAGCACCCGCCGTGTGCCCCCCGCCAGCTTCATAAACTCACTTTTTGATTGGTCGTTCCAGAGTAATAATGAGATAAAGCGGTTTCTTGTTTCCTTGTCCCCCATTGTACAGACAGCTGTTGAAGCAGGTGAATTTACCGTTGAATTGGCTGTACTCACAGCCTTCTGCAATAGAAAGCATAATCATTGAGAGAAGCGCTAAAAAAAAAACAATAACTCAGGGCGGATACGCCTTTCTGTGCCAGTCTTTAATGAGTCACCGGATGGTGCTATTTATTCGCTCAAATGCACACTGTCGAACTCCAAACCAGGTTCAGATCCAACACCCTTCAACCTGCAAAAAGCATACTGCTAATGGGAGACGATTTATGACCAATTAAAACCGCTAGAATGAGCTACTCTCAGCCTGAGAGGAAGACATGAATAAGGGGGTCCCACCTTACCCAAAACGCTACTCTTTACGAACACCGAGAGTAAGTCAACAAATGACCGACCCAGTTCCAGGCGCGTTCTTTTTTTGTAAATTTAGGCACACTGTTCAACATCTCCCCCTCACCCACCTCACTACTCACCTTTTGGACGCTCGTATGGCAGGGTGACACAAAGACGCTCGGTAGTGGGGTCGTAGAAGTATTCAGCGTTTGAGTTGCCAACTAAGATCATACTGTATCGTGAAAGACCTGGCGTTGGAGAGACCATGAAGTCCTCTAAACACCTGAAATTTTGATAAAGGAGGTTAAATGTCCTCATTTCGAGGGCAATCAAAGTTGCCCCCAGATTGATCGATAGTAGAGAGAGAAACGACAATGACAATTTTTATGGTAGAAAGGATGAGAAAGTGGGAAATTCGCTTAGGGACACCTAGCTCTTGAAGTGACGCTGACCTTTGGATGACTTCCTGCTGTTTGTCAGAGGTGCCGTAGACAGGCGTCAGACGAATGAAGCAGCCGTCCGGCGGCTGTCGCTGGCACCAGTAGGAGAGGGTCCACCACGTGGGTGCCTTTTTAGCATACAAATTCGTCCAGCCTTGATCATCCTTAAAGAACTTGGTGGAAGCAAAGGATTAGTAGAATTGCTACTCAGTTTATTAAAAATAATCATATGATTGGACACCATCAAAAATCTCATTCAGGACAGTTGTATTTCCAAGAGACTACAATGACGAAGCCTTCGAAGCATATCTTGCCACGACGGTCAAAGGGTTTAAAGCTTTTTTCGTCCAGATGGCTTTACGATGGTCTGGTTTGAAAATTTTAATTACCCAAAACGGCTACTGATAGGACTTTAGGAATTTACAAGACACGAATCAAAAGGAACTAACATTTCTAAGAGATTCATGGGTGAAGAACATATCTTGTGTAAAAGCTAAAGACTTACAAAGTAGGCAGTACTGGGTTTTGTCTCGATTGAATCATAGGCATCTTCACACAGGGGTCGGTATAAATCGAAACCATAATAGCCCGGAAATGGATCCCTAAAAGATAGAAATGAAAGTCACGCAAGGCATATCCAACTCTCAGTTGCATCCACCAATGGATGATCACAAACAGATGCAAGACTAACAAATAAAACACTTGTTTCATACGGAAGGCCGTGAGAAACTCACAGAACAGGAATATCGTCTGAGAAGAGCTTTTTCGGGGGTGGTTGATGATCGACAACGAAGCCCATTTTGCCCTCCATTTCACCGCTGCCATTGCCACTACCACCACCAGGGCTCATTTTCACGTTCAAGAGAGGTCCACTACCGCCGCTCCCGTCGCCACTGTTAATCACGTTGTCAGTGGGGACCAGTGGGAGAATTGAGGGGGGTGTGGGTAGTGCGTTAACATCGTCGTGTGTAAAGGTGTGTGCAGAAACTGTGGCTGCAAAGTCATGGAACCCCGACGACTAAAAGGAAACAGAGAACTCGGTGGCAGCACTGGTGTTCTCCCAAAAAAGTGCGGCTATGCATCTTTTATTCGCGTTTCAACACGTGCCCAGATTGGGGTGGTAGTGATTACTGCTTAGATGATTTGCCTACACCGCTAGGACCTATCGACAAGACAGGACAGGACAGAACAGGACTCACCAACTTAGACAACGCCTCCATGGTGGAATGTGGAACCTGCCGTTGCGGGCTGCATTCGCGGGCAGAGTGGTGCGACGCTGATTGGTTGGGGCTAGTGTGTGTCGGACGCGTGTGAGGAATTAACCAATCACCTCGCGGCATGGTGCGCACCACGCACATTACTGTTGTATGTGAATACGAGGCAGTGTGTGCGTGTGTGCAGATTCTGATGAAGTACGCGTTTTGTGATTTGTGGAGTAGACTGTCATTGCGGAAGTGTGAAAATCGCTACATCGACAATACTGCCCAAACTCCCTTACATGGCCTCCCAACTACCAAGCATTGTTATTCCACAAAAGCGACTCAAATAACTAGCAAAAATTATTGTAGTATTGCCCACCACATAACCAACGGAATCTTAGCATTTTAGCTGCTTTAAGGTTTAATTAAACAGCCTCATTGAAACCAGATGAAAATTGGCTCTCCATTTTGCGGTGCAGTTCAAAAAGGGTCATTTAACTCAAGTATTTTAATAAATTTGACATTTTGGAAAAATTTTAATGGATTTTACACACAGAAATTATGAATATGCACTAAATAGGGTCT
The DNA here is from genome assembly GCF_000524195.1 of Echinococcus granulosus. Taxonomy (NCBI): domain Eukaryota; kingdom Metazoa; phylum Platyhelminthes; class Cestoda; order Cyclophyllidea; family Taeniidae; genus Echinococcus; species Echinococcus granulosus. Next base: position 65,894 of record NW_020170477.1, read on the forward strand.
CCATTATTAGAGCTAGTAAGGGCGTTAAAAGACATTCGACAAAGTCTGAGCCATGTTTCACCTGTGGTTAACTGCGAGATGTCTTCACCATATCATTGGAACTGTCGGCCATCCTACACCTCGATTGCATGTTCAAAAAGAAGGTGTCTTCATTTGTTCGCATAATTCTTGGATTTTTTCGCGGGAAGTGAAGGTTCGGTAAACCCTCAGAACAATGGCAGGACATTTCTAAAATACTGTGTGTTCGTTTAATGTAGTGTCAGTCTAAGTTGTCAACCTTTTCATACCGCCTTGAGGATTTACAATAACCTTGAACCGATGATTGGAGTCGGTCAAATTGAAGATAAAGTGACAAAACGGAGAAAAACCCTTCTGGAGGAATTATTTTCATTGACTAAACAAATGCTACACGAGTTACTCCTGACGTTGAAGGCCAGTTGCGCAGAAACCAAAGCGCTAGAGGCTGTCGTAATGAAGTGAACCTCATCTAGTTTAAAGCATCCCCCACTTTCATCACAAATCTTCCAGTGAGTTGAGAAAAACCACCAAAAGAGAACCAAGATATGATGAAACACGGCCACAGTGAAAAAGTTTTTCTTGATAGTAATGGTGATACACTTCGCTCTCCAATAAGGACATTGGATTGGGGGTCAATTCAGAATGTGTTTTAGAGTAGGCAGTGTTCTGCATTGAGCACATTCTGCGTTTCCGTTGCTTTCATCAAGAGCCTTGGCCTCAAAATAAAATCACTTAATAAGGAATGGGACATGAGAAGGGGTCTCAGAGTCACACCTTTTTGATGCTGCCTTAAGACCACATCCTGTAAGCCATTTTGAAGATGGTATCAATTCCTTTAGGTCTGATCTGGATGCATTACTGGTCAGCGCACAGAGCTCAGTAATGAGATGGTTGTCAGAAGTAGAGCAACTTTCCATAGTCTTTCCATTGAGAGTCGCCGAAAATTTATCCTTTTGACGTTTCTACGTACTAAGTCGGATTTTTGTTATTTTGCAGTAAGTCTGGCAATGCTGTTCCCAGACATTCAGTAAAACGGTTAGCACAGACGTCCGAACCCGAATTCCAGGATGTTAAGGCGACCCATTCAAAGGATAATAATAACCTTAAAACACAGATCGCTTAAACATCTCTCAAGGCTTACTGAAGGGCTCAGCGATAAAATCCAAAATAGACAGTGGGCCATTCACCCCTTAGAGTGGCCAGCTTACTGGCGTGAGGACACTTCCTAACCCAGTGACCTCAAAAAGAGAAAAGTGCACATTTAAAGGACACCGACAGTGGGATCAAGACGGGTATGCGGAGGATGTAAATCAACATTGGTGGTTTTTAATTGTTTAAGGACAATTATATGGCTTAGAGATAAATGCCGGCAAAGTTAGTGCCATTTCATACCACCCATAAATGGCAAACTCTAGCAATAATACCTTTACTAATGCTGGAGAAACTACATACAGTATCAGGAAATCGTAGCTTCCGATTACAAAACGACTAGTGCTATTGCAACAATCGATAGAATATTTTAATATAGCTGCCGAATTACTCCCAAAAATGTTATAGGGTATGCAGACCCAAGAGAACTGAAAAACCTACGCTGGGACCATAGGGGATTAAGCAGAGTTCCGTGTAAGCCTAGCGGAGGCTGACTCACTGAAGATAGAGAACCCAGGGAGTCAAACATAGAACTTAAATAGGTGCCATCCTACTCTGTGATTTTTTAAAATTCCGTTCTCGATATACATCACGACCACCCTTCCAGTTCGTTTGCCACGATCTCAATTGAGCGACTTTCTACTGAATTACTAAGTCTTCTGAAAGCAGACACTCAGACATTTTAAATGAATTATAACAGATTCACTCCTCAGACCTTCTTCAGTGTTTACGGTGAAGTGGACCTACAAAGTATCACCTGGAGCTAGAAAACCTCCAGCGCGATCGCCACCCATTTTCCCACCATTAAGTTGTCGTCAAACCATCCACTCGAACCACACCCAGTTTCCTACAGAAAGAATAGCCACCATCCTCCCGACCCTCACCCATAATTCATATTTCCCATATCAATAGGGTTAACGCTTCCAGTATGAATGATTTCGACTACCCCAATTTGAGAAGCTGTCAAAACTAACCATTTTTAAGAAGCATCCTTCAAACTCATTCAAACATAACAGATACGTGCCTCGAATACTCTTTCCACTTACTAACCAGTCTCCTTTGAGAGATGGGCAAAAGTGGGTGTGATCTTCACAAGAGGTGAAGGATGATGGGGACCAACTACGTCAATTCGATAACCCTGAATACCTTTTAAGATATACAAGTTCGAAAATAGAGTAATTATAAGCAAACATGTCAGTAGTGTGGAGGCTGAATCACAGAAAATGGAAAAGGTCTGCGCAATCGCAAAAGCGATTGAAACTATGCTTCCCACTGATACAGAAATCTCAATGCCACGATTTTAACCAACGAGCCTTACTTAAAACACAAAAGTAATATCTATATTGCTAGATCTTACACAGAGGACAGACAAGGTAAGGACACGGTTAGAGGTCGACGAGACACGTATCACCACCATCGTGGACACCATCCCACCCGGCATCGTCGCTGGGAGGATGGGGGTCGGGGAATCGAGGGGGTGCAAAGAGGTGCTGCACCTGCGAAGCGGTGACCACTTCAATCAGGTGATGCGACGAAGCGGTGGAGGAGGAGGAGGAGGAGGAGGAAGAAATTTCCGATTCTGAGATGATTGGTAGGCGATGAAGAAGACTAACGGCGTCATTACGACTGCCACAGTAGAAGCCCAGAGCCAAACTTGGATCCAAACGTTGTGCACGCATGACCCGTGGAGTTGAGCAGTGCCATGTCTTGAGGTACCAAAGAGACGAAGGAATTAGGGTTTAAGCGCCAACCCGTTTGTGACCAGAAAATTACTAAAGCTTCCAACAGTACCATGCACATTATCATCAGATTATACTAAATTGTTATCAAGCATCAAATAATTATGATTACAGAATCAACTTTCAAGACACCTTTAACAACGGCATTGAGACTACTGATATCCATACAAATCTAACTTATATATTAATCAAACAAAACTTTTCCAAAAAAAATTCATAACGTGTATTACATTGGGTTATCCATCATTTATGCGGTTACAGCTGATGTGACGAAGTGATCTAGGAAGGTTTCGGATAAAAGACTCACCGACAAGTCAAATTCATCGTCATCAGACAGAGTGGAGACGTCAACAGCCTCCTGACAGAAATGCGGATCAAGATGGATAAGGCGATCGGACTGGACACCAGCGACATAGACAGAGTGCCGAGGACGTCCACCGATGAGACCGACGCATGCGGGGTCTTGCAGGAGACGAAGGAGGGTTGGCAAGTGACCTGCCTCAATGCGGTCGCCCGCGCCCAATCGCATGGGTAAGAGGATGAGGAGACCGAGTCTGCGCTCCGACTCTTTCTTCCCGTTTCCAACATTCATCGACGAGGAGGCTGCCGTCAAGGTGTTGAGAATGTGGGAGGCTGACAAATCTCCTTTGGAAGTGAGGAAGGAAAAAGTGAATAAGTGCGAAAATATAAAGCCTGGAGTAATAAAACAGTAATAAAAACTGTCATCGTCTGCTAACTTTAAAACAATGCCACATCGTGGTCCAGAAGATACAATCCTTTCGGATTAAAGAGGCTCGGTTGTATCTTGATGAAACAATTGTAGGAAGGATGAAGAAATAAGGGCTTAAAATACTTTTACATGATGTCTTTCACTGCCCTCAGCTGCAGTACACACCTGTCAATTTCCCTCTTGGTAATAAAAAGTGCTCTAACGGTTTTTAAGAACATAATTTAGTGCTTATACATCAAGTAAATTAAACCCTGTTAAATTCTAAGTAGCAGATGCAGCAAGTTTTCGACAAATAAATGACAATAATTCACAACAATTGGCAAAAATATGAAGGACACGAACACCATTAAGGATAAATCCATGTACTGAGAACACTCAGCCAAGGGAATACAAAAGTACTTTTGAATTTCCAACAATTATAGAGGGAAATAACGGGACAAATATAGAGCACAGGTATGATTTGAGTTAAAAATATGACATTCTTTCGAACACCGTCTGATTTGTGAAGTTAATGAGATCGGTTGGCAACATGGTGCATGAAACAACAGTTGATGCTATTAGGTGAAAACAACAAATACTTCCTTGCGTGAATTATTCACAACATAGGCATTTCAGCAGCTGATCCTTAATGGGGCAACCGTTTTAGTAGGTTACTATGGCAACTT
>NW_020170477.1:70294-73386 GCF_000524195.1 Echinococcus granulosus
TCATCTCAGTTGCATGGACATTCGATGACTGGCACGGTTGGCTCGTGGGTGCTTTTCTTACAGCGGCAATTGCACTGTAATGGCTGACACGGGAGAATGACCAAGGGGGGCACCGAGGACGACACGCAAAAGAGAAGAGGGGCTACGTAATATGTTAACTATTCGTTTAACGCCCGATTTTGGTAACAGGCCAATTAGGTGTCTCGTCAATGCACCTTCGCCGGGTGGGCTAGCCTCCGGGACATGCCAGCAGCCCCAAGCCCTACTACCCAAGTATTATGCCCTCTCGCGTCTTCAGAGACCCCGACACGCTACAGAAACCACATTTACTCCACTTTCCCTGCTTGGACGACAAGACGATATAGTGATCCGGATAGGAATGCAAGACATTAAGATAAATGCAACTAGAGTAACTCAGGAGTGGCAATATTTCCTAAACAATTGATGGAATTAGCTGCTCGTAGAGTGTCCATATGCCCTTAGGCATAAAACACAACAAAAAAAGATGTCAAGAACCCGAAACCAAGTATTCTCAAGTAACTTACCTCAAACCTTTGGTAAATCTCATTTCACCAAAATAAAACCATCACTTATGCTTAATTTAGTGCACTATTTCCATGCTTGACTGAAATGAACTTTGAGTTGACCTTAAGATGGTTGCCACTGGCAACTAACATTAGATACTTAAATAGACTTCTTGTTCAAATCTAAGAATTAGACAGAATGACCCTTCGTTCCAAGGATGACTGTTTGAATGCATACTTTAATTTCCGAAAACCTAGATACTTTAACACCTTTTTCGTAGAAAGATACAATTTTACATGAAAATTTCCGACTTCCACAATGAAGAGCACAATAATTAAGAAACCCTGGAAAATATGGCATTCGCTTCAAAAGAGTACAATTATGTGATTTCATGCCCTCATATTAAGGTTAACTTAATCAGCTTATTCTCCAAAAAAAATACGAATAATGCGAAGTGTCAATGCCTTTTGATCTGCCTAAATCTAAGCACCATAGCTTCAAAAGGATATTCGTGTCAGTTCAGCCAAACGTGATATGGAATTTGCGTGGGTAATTTTCCGTAAAGTTATAACTGCTAAACATTTGATGATCGTTTACACTACTTCCTACGACAAAGCTCCAAATGAAGTTGTCGCTGACACAAATATCCACGAGTCAACTGAAGAATGATGGGTAACTTCTTACTAGAAATCTCGGCCAGCTTACCAAGTGGTGGTACTGAAGAATTTTGAATGTGGTCGGCAGAACTATTCATCTCGCTCCGCTGATCTTGAGTATTTTGGCTTGTGGAGTTCTGCGTACAGTGCTCTGGGAGATCTGGAGAGGTTTCTTCGAACAGAGTAAGCACCTCCTTATTGTGAGGGAGAGGAAAAAGCGGGAGTTAGTCAGAAATCTACTGCTGACAGTAACGATTGTAATCTGGAATGCGGTCAGACAAGTTAGATACTACGCGACAATATTAGTTACATTGGTCGGTCTGTGAGAACAACCCATTTTAACGGCATGATCCGGTATGTATCGCGAACGCCTTTGATAAATAAAAAGACTGGGGTACAATAGCTCAGCACCCCATTTTAGTAAAAACAAGACTACTGCATAATTATGCACTTGTACAGTTGGTGGAAATAATTCACTTTCCATATGTATGGGTATACCGTAGCAGGATGATGTTCGACTTCTACACAGACAGTATGGAAACGTTCCTGTCACATAAGCTACTAGTCTCATGGATATTCCAACACTTTGATCATCAAGTGACTTCCGAACTCGTATGTCTTGACTGGTCTCTGTTTGCAATCTTGAATCCCAACACAGTCTTCTTTCTGAGTCATGCGAAGGCAAAAAGTGCTGGTCCGTAGTGGCGAAGAGGCTTTGAAAGAGCCTTCAATGTGTATTTAAAAAAAAAACAATCAGCTTAGACAGAAATAAATCGGGATGAGAAACACTTGTTTTGAATGTGAAGAGATATAAATCAATGCACAAGTACAGCCTATCCCAGTTTCATTAGAGAACAGGGGATTGGTTTTTGCATCGCAGGGTAGCATCTAGAGACACTGAGAAAGGCTCATGGAATTTCATGGATATCTGTGGATGAAATTCTGCCGATTCTAAGCACTAAGTACTAGTTCAAAACGCAACCATCAGCATGTGAAATACGCCGAGTATCTCTAACATTGCCCTGAAAAGCGAATCGGCGGTCAAAGACGCGAGACTTCAATTCACTGATAATTTTAGATTTTCTCACATTTTTATATTATAATCAAAAACCACAGCAACACATGGCGAAAGAAATTGTGAGCTCAAAACCGGAGGCGCGAAATGATTCTGCTCTTAAGCAACCTTGGAATGATAGTTGAACCGTAAGGTTATATTTTCATCAAGAGACCAATCAGGGACTAAGGGTAGAGCAAAAAAAATTTGCAAGATTTGTGCAGAAACCCAGTAAAGAATGAGATCATTTTCTTCCCTTTGAAGTGCCTTTGGGGTGCTGGAAGAGTTCAGTTACTCTGGATTACTTCACAACGCTAATTTCTTAGACACCTATCACTCCAAAGGGAAGACTGGAGCACTGTAAATGGTTGTGAGATGTATGATAGGCGAGCAACTAGACCTAAAAGCAGAGTACGTACTTCTTTGCAGATGACCCGGTCGTGAGCAATATATACTTCAAATTCCTTCAAAGCGACCTCTTCAGCACACGCCATGGCAGCAAGAAGGGCCTGACAAACAGCAGCTGGACCGAAACGAGTGCCCGGAGGTGAACCACTAGCTTGCACTAGTCGGTGGATGGAGAGAGGACTGCTTGGCGCGTCCGCAAACCACCGAATGATACGTCGATGAAGACGCGATTTCGGCTCCTGTGCCGACACACTACATGGATGAGAAATACGTCTATCCTAAACTGGTTGGCTTGGTGATGTCTAAGGATTGATCTATTTTATACAGCATATCCCTTTTTGGCACTATTTTTGTTTGAGATCATAGAAGAGTTGAGTGGGTCAACCGTGAAAGGTATGACTAATGAATAATCTATTTCACACCTAAATGTTTCATCGTTTAGACTTCTG
>NW_020170477.1:73486-86201 GCF_000524195.1 Echinococcus granulosus
TTTATGAACCGACAAGGAGGGAGGATCAGTAATTCATTACTACTCTATTAAAATATGCATCGCATTGCTGCAAAAAGCAAAGCCATTTCAACTAACTTCTTATGGGGTTGATAAATCCAATCACGACCGAGAAAGTGGACGAGAAGGGCTTGTGCCACCAGCATCTGCACAGATCTGAGCATGCAACCCCAGCCACAGTCAGAGACGCGAGTAGAGAGGGGAATTTTTAGGGCGATAGAAGGACTAGAGGCCGAATTAAGTACCGAGCTTCTTAGATGAAGGCGCAGAGCAGCAGTGGTCCTAAGAAGCACGCTGGTCGGTGAATCAAGGGAAGAGATGATTGGTTGAGTGGTGATAATAGGAATGGGGGGAAAGGAATCCCGGTAGGTAAACCAGAGACGGGACTGAAAGTCTGCTAGAAATGCTCCCATTTCACCATCGATATTATGCTTCATTTCGGCTAAAAGTAGTTCCATAATACAACAATTAACGAATATGGATGAAGCCCATCCAGGCAAACTTCTGAATGAACTTACAATTAGGGAAATCAAAATATTTTTTGCCAAGGAAGTGGACAGGAAGCCCAGGTAGAAATCGAGGCGTCAAGGAGACGTTCCATCCAAAACGCATTTGATTCCACAGTGACCTGATAAGATTAACAACTCCTGGATCATCTTCCACCACGTCTGTAATTGACGGAGAATTGCTCGAGGAACGGGGATATCCGTTCATTTAAGGAGGGCTGCAAAACTATCAACCAGTAATGCTTCTATGAGCACAATTGCTATCGAATAAAAGGAGCAAGATCTCAGAAAATGATATTTTACTTCAAATCGCAAGTGTACAGAAGAGCTGAAAAGAGTAGAGACGAGGGCGTTCATTTGTACAAATGTTTATTTCCAGGTACAATTGGTTCTGCCAGCATACCATGGGAAATGAAAAGTCCCGAGGGGGGCGAAGCATGAAATAAGTCGCAGCCCACATCCAAGTGGTACTGTTTGGCAATATCCACAAGACTCTAGGTAAACGATGGAATTTTAATTGATGAAAAAGAATACTTGCCTCAAATGTGCGTGGTTCATAAAGCGCCAGTGTATGGAGCATATTTTTGCTGAGAGCGATGTTGGATTGTGCCAGACCGGTGTAGAGAATCTTAGAAGAAGGAAGACCATGGTCCTTACAAGCGCGATCGATTCTTGAGTCCCACATGGAGTAAATGTCACGACGTCTGGTTTCTCGAACTGATTTCACGTGCATAAGGGCTTTCATAACTTGGACGCGTGCTAGGCGGAAGCATCTGGCAGTTCTTCCTCGAAAAAGCTGAAAAGTTTCCATGCGTCAGCATTAAACCAGTAAATTTTAGGGTGGAGAAAGCGGGTAGTGGATAATAAAACTGACTGAAGTACTACTTCAGGCAGAAAAATTTAGGCGGTAGAAATGGAGAAAAATATTATCCCCACTGCACGGAATGGTACTATATTGAAAATTCCAATAAGTATAGGGGGATAGGAGGTAGTCGAAATCGAGGCTCCAGTAAAAATTCGATCTAAAAGTAATTTCTATTTGGAGTAAAAAATGATATTAGCTGGTAGGGAATAAAATGGAACAATTCCAATAAATAGACACCACATTTGGTGGAGATAAATAACACTACCATTTAAAGGCATTTAAAGGTTGTCGGCCAGTAACGCAGTCCTGATGAGAAGGAGAAGCAAAGTGAAATAAATATTTCCTACGACCAAATCTGATAAAAAGACCAGATACCGCATCAAGATCGAGAATGGGAAGTGGTGATTTGCAAAAACAATAGCAGCACTTCTGACACTTTACTTACGAAGGAAAATCTAAGCCATTGGTCCTTCCTAAACCAAGAGTCAGATTGCTTGAAAGGATAGATTTTCCGAATCCCTAACACACTGGTCAGTCTCATGTTTTCAAAATAAGCGGATACTGCCAACGATTAAAAAAGTGCGTCAGCAGTGTATTGTGCAAATTTAACAATTGCTTTTTAAAATTGTATTTTCACAAATTAATGAGATGTAACATTCATTGCTTCGGTGCATCTTTTGGGTAAGGAGCTTTCAGTGAACATTAATCTTGCAACGGAGCAGTCGTCAGATTTCCCCGTGAGAGAAGTGATCTCAGAACATGAAGCACCCGAAAACTGCACGAGTTTATGTTAACCTTTAGTAATAAGCATACCCTTGCTGAATCAGTCTGTTCACTAGGAGGCTCTGAAGGTCAGAGAGAAAGAGCTAAGCAAGGAAGCCGCTGCACAACTCTACCTGCGTATTTTAACGTTATGCTGTGCATGAGTTTGCCACCAGGGGCCTGCTGATGGCGATTTTAAATTTTTGAGTGAGTTGACATGTACTGGGAATTATATTGATGCTTATTATGGGTATGTTAGTTACTTTTAATGTTTCTTTACATGCTATTTTTAATTGTAACTATATGGCTGCTTAAATGGCTGGACGTTGAATTTCACAGCACTGTATTTTCACAGTTTTGTGTGTAAAGGGTCTGTATTTTGCATAATCCACAGTTTGGCTTTGATCACCATAATAAGTTTGCTATTTTACTGAAATGTGCGGTAAGCTACTCGGCCGCTTCGCGCCTTGAATGTGATATTTTCGCACAACGGCATGGACAACAGCCATGCCAATGGCTCCTAGCTCTTCTAAGCGTATTTTACGTACGTTGTATCACGCCACCGTGGCTTATTGGAACTTGAGGAAATAGTCGGGGTGCTACATTTGTGGCAGCAGCAAGCGAATCCGATCAAAAAGGACAACTATCCCGATTTCGTGGCTGGATACTGTATCTTAACGTGGTAAGACAAAGGCATCTGTGAAGGGCTCTAACCGAAGGGTCAGAAAAGACGTCTATCTTCGACATCCACTCCAATCTTATCTTCAAGAATGCCATTAACAGCTTAGGCAGCACTAGACTTGGACAATTTTGAAAAGGCTGTTATGGAGCTGAAGATGTTAGTTGCATGAACAAGTGATTCCTGCTCCACCCATGTACTAGTTGAATGGAACCCAGGTAGAAAGCTGAGCTGCACTGGAATGGGAAGAAGGTGAAAAGGAGGATCAGGTGTGGAACACCGTACCCCTGAACTATTTCGGCCAGTGGTCTTAAGGACAGCAATTGATATACGAGATACCTTCGTTGAAGTGCATGGCTCGGCCCTGATCAGTATGGAGTCAGCAGAGTTTTCTTTCCCCAATGCAGTTCACAATTAGGACAAAACGCGATAGACATCAGTGAAGTTGGGGTCAAGTGCCTTCTTACATATAAGAAAATCGAATGACTAGCGTTGTTTGCTGCACCCCGAGACTTCCCTAAAGACAAAAGAAGTCATGATACTCGGGTGGAATATGTATATTTGGCATATAGAAGGCACTAGGGCTACTAGCATGGCCCGAAATCTACGCCACCCAGCGAGGTACAATGGTATAGATGGTGATCAATTACCAAAGCCGACCGTTAAGCAAACCACTAATGTATTACATTGCTAGCTCGCGGATGGTTTTTAAGGCATCGTCTACGTTGTGATGATCGTCGCTGAAGGTTGATGAAGGAGAACTTCAGGCACGACGCCCAAAAAGGTAAAGGGTGCTACGCGGTGACTGTTTTGGCACGCCAATGCTTGAGTCTCTACGTGTTGTGCTTCAGTTCGACACCATGCCCTCTGTGCTATGCTACTAACCTTCCATCTCTTCTGCACGTTAATAGTACACCTTCCCCCTTACTGCTCTGATTTATGACTGCTTCAGGGAAGGTTTAGGGCGTTACATCTTGTACCAATTATTAGTCTTATTGCTATCTGAGTTGGTTTTGCATTTGTCCATAACTTTGAGGATTTAGCATAGTCATCCCCAAATTAATCCCGCTAATAAAACGAAAATAATGTCACAAGTCAACTCCACCCCGTCAGTCATCGTTCCATATATGACAAGACTTAGCATCGTCTTAGTACAAAACTTTATTTCAGAGCAGCTTGGCATTATTATTTATGGCACTAGAATTATTTTTGGAAAATGCGAATTATATTCGTGATCTTAGTAATAAATGCAGCGTGTACGATGCATAGGCATTGCTGCCTCCACCTCCTCAGCGAATCGTCGGCGGTAAAGCCACAAAAAGTTGTCAGCAATCACCGAGTTGCAAATTGTTTCCCTATCTCCCTCTCGCGAGAGTAGCTCCTGAGTCTTCTGGACCAGAATCTTCAACATAAAAAGTAAATACAAAACAACCTAGATGCCCCTTTTCGGTCTACCGGCAACGCATGCGATGTAGAGTAAAGCCACATAAAAGTGTCCATTTATGTGGCGTTGCAAAGTGAACCTCTATCCGCAGTGTTTGCTTATAGACTGCAAACCTCCTCCACCAATAATTGAAGTCTAGATAATGGGAAAGTACTGAGAGTTGGATGATTAGGCGGTCGTACTGTCTCGGGTAATTTGAAAAAAAGTATTATTTACCCGCGACGCTCGAACAGAAAGAAGACACTTATCAACGGATAATGGACCAATTCGTCATTATTTGTTGAGTATCAGAGCGAACATTAAAGCCTAAACATGAGGCAGCACAGTTGCTTCTTCTCAGACTGACACAACACCATCGAACCTGTCATTTTCAGTGTCTGGTAGGAATTGGACACTGGATAATCTGTTTTGCTCAATTATCATGCCAATTAGAGGGTGAGAGTAACCCCTTGACGAGGGAAGCTAAAGAGCCCAGTCCAAAATATCAAAAATAAGATTTCAAATCAATTCTAACCCCTAGTTTAGACCAACTCTAACACTACCAGAGACAGTATCAACTGACCCCTAATGTTGCAGCACATACTTTGAAACGGAAGGATTAAATATACGTTCGTCTTGTACGAAACGAACTAACCACAACTGCTTGAAGACAGGCCCCACGGATTTCCACCTCCCAAACGGAGCTGCTGCTGAGGTGTTCATCTTAAAAAAAAGAACAAATTGAGGCATGGAGAGTACTGTGTCAGAAATCCCAAAATAACGGCGACTCTCAAATCTGCCTTTAATTCCATATAACAGGTAAACCTGACACCTTTGTAGTGTCAGCTTTTATACGACGAAGATCGTATGTGAAATACCAGTCCTGAAAACTAATGTTTGAAAAGGCATGTCATAGGAGTCAGGTAGCATTTGTGCGAATAGATTCAACTTGGTAGATACATCGTTAACTAAAGTAACGCAGATACTAGAATCAAAACCAGTCACTTACTATTCACCAGTTTGGACATCAGGTCCTCGTCATAATTGAGGACCCCGAAGTAAGCCAACACCTGTGGCACTCTGCAATGACATGAAGTGGTAGTATTACGTTAACCCCTGTTGCGTATCTCAAGTACTTGCTTACCTATAATCAGCAAATGCGGTGAGGGAGTCAATGTCTGAGAAATGACCGTACGATTTCCCCTTGAAGGCCAACCACAAATCAGCGATGAGAATTTGTGCACGCTTGTAGAAAGTGACTACAGGGGAGAGAGGAGCATAATAAAAGACGGCTAATTAGTTACTGTGAACGCGGAGATCCAACATACCATTGCGTCCTTTGTAAACTGCTCTATCCTGGAAAGAAGGGAACTTATCGCACACCAACTGAAGCAATTTCGCTGCTGAAGCCTCACAGACCTTAATGCAGTTAGTAAAGCAGCCACCAAAGTCATTTAACAGGGTCGTCGCGTGTTCATGCATGATCTGTAGACGCGCTTCCAACAGCGGTATTTCCACATTCGGGTCGTCAGCTCGGAATATCGATCGAGACCTCTCTAAGGTGAGATTGGAGAGGACTTTTGGGTCCAGGAGATTTATTCCTTCCTGTTAGAGAAGCCAAAACACAAACTGCTTCATAGTCACCTCAACCCCAAGCGATATGGGTCATTTTGGAAGTCGTTTCCACCAGTATGGCTTCTTTTCATGAGAACAATTCAGCTACTTCTAAATCTATCATTGTGGCTGCCGGTGCTAATTCCGCGTATATGGAGGAGATTAAATCAAGAAGCAAGCAAACCTTGGCGTTGGACCATCATCTCGTCCACAGTCCAATGCCGCCGTACCAGGAGAATTCAATAAACTACGGTCATATGACCGGACATGCTATCGGAGAATTGAATTACACATGCGCTAACACCAAACGGGGTGCTTTACTAGTCAAAGGTACACAGCGTTTATGGAGGAAGGGACAAACGAAAGTGGGAGTCTCCATACATCCACTACCGATTCCCTACCCCCCTTCCATCAACGGCAATCGGAGTGGGAACAAAGGACATCCACCCAGCGCAGAGGAAGTACCACCACCACTGCAACAATGCTCATTTGTATTTTTCTCAATCGTTTCATCTCTACACTCCCCAATGCTGCTCGAAGTTTATTAGGACAGCAGCAATGGTCGACTCCTGAAAGGGCAGTTATACCAGAGCAGTCTAGAGGCCTGTTGAAAGTTTTTTTGCTTACCCTCCTGTTTGTGGCAATCACCTACTACATGTGGACCTTCTTGAAGGACTTTGCTTGCATATTGTGTATCACATTTGTGGTTCTGGCACTCCTCTCACCCACCTAGAACGCAATTTTGCCGTTTTCGTTACCACTTTTGTATCCTTGTTTCCATTAAACTATTGAGTTATAAGTTGAACTGTACCAAATGTGTTTATCCAACTTTTGCTTTGTAATAATGGACATTAAGACAATGCAATCTTCAAACCTGTAGCACACCAGAAGGTCTTTGTTCGCGTTTTGCAGTCGGTTTCGATTCCTTCAAAGAACAGATACGATACTCGGAATAAGGCACTGTGCGGCAAAATGATGTGTTTTAATCGCATAGGTTACTGCATGGGGTTTCTGGGGCCACGATTGAGCCTGAAGCCCTGCTCGGATCACCTATGACACCCCTTAACATGACCTAATACTTGAATACTCGGTTACGATCAGATGGGGACTAATGGCGAGGTAAACCCGTTTACGCATTTACCTCAAGAGCACGATTGACTGCTGCACAAAGGGCCATGTAGCCGGTGTAAGGTTGTCCTTTGAAAGTTACCACGTACTTGGGAACACCTTTTTCCGTCCAGAATGAGAAATTCAAAGAGTCAACCAGAAATACCCTTAAAAGACAAAATAATTATGCGACTGAGAGGTGTATGTGAGTGATTTAAGTTTAACCATCTAGTGTAAATACTAATTGCAGTCCGACAAGAACTGACTACGGTTTGAGAATTCACCAATGAATTAATAGACTTGCTTTTGGTTAGAGTATTGTCAAAATGGCCCGTGGCTTTTGCGATAGTCATGAGATGCAACAAGAGAATGAAATAACAGACATCCCTACCAGTTCACAGTAGATGAGCTTGCTGCTTTCGGATGCATGTCTTGAGCATGCCAAGAATCGTAAAAAAAGCCACTCTTCAAGTCAGCATAAAGCTAAAGGTGGAGTAGCGGTTATTTCCTTGAATTTACCCCACCTTCTCGGCCAGAGATGGAATCGCCTTCTCATTGATTTTCACGTGGTCAGCATTCCGGCTTATGAAGAGAGCAGTCTCCCTTGGGGTTAGATCCATGTCTGAAGAGGTTAAAACAACAACTGAAGACAAGAATTAGGCTGGTGCGTGGTCATCTAGAGCAGGCACATTATGATGTCGCAAGAAACCCACGCCTACGGTCACTTTTCAAAAAAGGAAGAGGGAAGCAAAACCCCAGGACTGAAGCCAATCCATCCACAACACCTCATCAGAAGACCCTCTGATGTGATAGTTATGCACAAACAACCAAAATCCAACACCAACAAACTCATTGCTCCGATTTACACTGAAGGCCAAACACTGAAGGCGATCCAAACAAGACACCACCTGATACTTTTCTTGAAGAGACCCTTTAAAAAAACATTCCAAGTAGTGGAAGGGGATTTATTAGGGCCATGGATTCATTGGGTCATAATAAGTACATATACTCATTTTTGTTTCAAAGGCAATGCCTCTTTATGTTTACTTATTCTTTTATTTTTGCTTGTTTTCAACTTGCGTGGGGAACTAGCCACACGGATGAGTAACCATATAAATAGGAAAGCCAAGGGAAGGGCAGCATAAAAGGGTACCCATGAATTCAGTACATAATAAAACTGTCCCAGGCTGGCGCCGGCTGTGGACGAAATGGTCTCGACGAAATCTCCAACAACGAGAAGAAAAATGCGGTCAGGACGCAATTCTGCATAGGGCGGAGTCATTGTAAGTTTAAAGTACTCAATACACTCGTCTTCGGAGCTCCGAGACGACTTCCAACTAAAGAATCGAGACACAAAAGACTGCTTGGAGTAAGGGAGACAGTGATCAGGAACAGACGGCAGTCGACTGATAAGAGCATGGCGTTTGGCAATGGCTTTTATATAAACTTCATAGCCTCCAAAAAAGAAAATCGCCATCGCAGTAGTAATAATTGCACCAAATTTCCGATAAACAAGGTAAATAAGAAAAGGTGAGAAGGCAAATGCATATTCAAAGGGAATTTGCAAGGAGAAAGCCTCATTTTCTTCAGGAATGGGTTCGATAAAGCGTGAAAATATTTCATTGACAGAATCAGCGGAGGGAATGGGAAACTCAGGGTTCTTTTCAACGAAACGCTTGATGAGCAGGATGTCTTCTTTGCGTAGCTTGCATCGAAATCCAACATCCACAGAGGTAAGGGACTCGAACCCTTCAGGAAACGCAGCCTGCAGCTGCTGCCACAATGATCGTACTAAAAGGGTGTGTGCGCGATTAAGGGGCCCTGGTTCAAGGGGCTTTTTATCAGGTCTGCCGAATTTATCACTACCGGGGAACATTTCAAAGGGGTTTATTGTGTCTGGCCTGCACAAAGTGCAGAGACACGCCAGAAAAAGTAGCCACGAAGGTGAGATCTAAACAAAGATAACAACAATAACTGGCTTAAATAAAGTGCCACAGATTGAGAACAAAGGCCGAAAAGAATTCTGTGCGGCAAACTTTTATTCAGCTAAAGGCAAATGTACAGGTTTATTCCAATTCTTCCTCAATCTGGTTCCTCGCAAGCAAATTATTTGCGTCTAGAACCAACTAAATTGAGTGAATTCGGATTATTAATGTTAAGTAACTACCTTTCTGACCTCAGGCAGTGAAGTCACCAATTTCGAAAATATTCCAGGGCTAAGTGATTGCTGCAGAACCTGCAAAAGCTGGGTGGGTTGACCGCACACAACAACTGCGTATGCAAAATGCTTGACAGCCTCATCGGTATAGCCAGTAGTGAGTGCATTTTCACCCTGCTGAATCTGTTCCAGAAAGAATTTGTGTATCGCCCTAGGATCATTCATGGAAGGAAGAACAGGCATTGATGCTCTCTGCGCGGCAAGTGCTCTCGCTCGCCGTCCTATACATAAAAAATACTAAAGCCAACAGTTGGAATTACTCTTGGCAAGTTTGGCACGAAACTCTGGATCGCTTCGGCGCTTGCGATCAAAATAAATACAGTAACCAAGAAACCCAACTACAGCTCCAGCAAGTGTAAGTTTCAGCAGATCCCTCACCATGTTCCACGACTAAATCTAACCCAACGCTAATGGCATTATTAGCCAATTGAAATCAAGTAGTGAATAATGATACTGTTGAAGCATATAATTTCAAAATATCAGTTTATCACTGCACAGAAAATAGCAAAATGCTCATGAAGACACTTTTCTAAGGAGTAAAAACTGTAGGTAACAAAGGATCTGGCACTAATAGTGGTGTTGTTTTAAGTGGGATATTTTGATTATGGTAAGTGGTTTGGACTAGTTTTCTGAATTAATATAGATGTTACATTATAACTAATTAATTTTTAAATTTGTTGCACAACGTTTTTTATGATTTTTGGGAAATTTATCTTACGTGTTCACCTCAGGTATGCCTTCGCCCCCAAAACCCATACTTTATTTTTTTAATGCTACTTCGAGGGAAACGGTTAATGGACTTTGAGCACCCGCTCGCTCGTCTGACTCTAGCTTATGCAGGAGTTTATATATAAAATGAAAAACTGTAACTGTAGCATCCCGAAACTTCCCTGAAGACGAAAGAAGACACAATACCCGAGCAAAATATATATTCAGCATAGAGAAGTTTTTTGAGCTATTGGCATGACCCGAAGGCCAGCCCATCCAGAGAGGTACAAGAAGGCTAATTCAAAGTACAAATGTGGTGCCTCACCAATACCGAGGGATAAGCCACCATTGTATTACAGTAATAGCGAAAAATGTGTTTATAGTATGTGTGCAAAATCGGTGAGAGGCAGTTTTCTCCCATAGGAAATGACGAGAAATGAATTAATATACCCTGTTCCTTTAACTCAGAGAATAATACACTATAGACCGGGAGTCCTCCCTGGACCTCTTAGAAGTCGTAGTAGCGTAGCACCCCAAGGCATTCGTAAAGACGCAGCAGGACAATAATAACTTGGCTCGGGGCTACAGGCATGGTCCGGACGTCCGTCCACCCGGTGAAGGCACTGTGGTGGAGGCCCTGAATGGCCCCTCTTTGGAGTGTCGTCTCCGGGGCTCCCACTGGTTAACCCCACACGTCAGCCACGGCATCCTATTCGGTGCAGAGAGATAAACACTCACAAGTCAACCGTGATACTTGACCTTAACGCCCCAAATCCCTTCTCTTCAATTCTGCTGCATCTAAAGTTTCATGCTGTGTGAAAACTGTTGTTGGGGGGGGGGGGGGACAGAGGAATGTGCTGGACATCACTTATGCCCATCACAAGCGGTAGGAACTCTAGCCTAAAAGTAGGGTCATATAAGGAAGAACGGGTGTTAGCATGATTTCTTTTTCCCACTTTAGTGCTGTTCGGCCATATCTGTCTGTGTTCCGTTTAGATATCGCGTGTTAACACAAATAATATCTTCATTCAGGTACAGTAACAGGTCCGCTGCGAAATTTCGCGGGTGATTCAAGGCTAGTGTTACTTTAATTATTAATAGCATTCCTGCATAACACAGGACTGAGGAAGTTGGCTAAGGTGAGCGCCACTTTCAGCCCTTCTGTTATGGGCTGTCGCTGATTTTTCCATCCGTAGCAATCTGCGTATCTGCTCCGCAAAGGTTTGTCACCCAGAAGTAGAAATCGGAATACTTGTCCTTTAAGATAAAGTTAGCTTTCTACTACCACCGATGTAGCATTCTGAGACTTCTCCGAACACAAAAGGAGACCTACCACTGGGGCAGTTTATGTACTGTCGAAGTAAAGTGGGGCTTGGGTTTACAGGCATGACCCAGAGTCCAGGCCGCCTAGTGGAGGTACAATATCGGAGCCCCTACATAGCCATTTACCAAAACTGAGAGTTAAGCAAACAACTTATTACATTAGTATGGCAGAAAATGCATTGTCGGCGTACAGAACTGCTGAGTCTACTGCCGTAGCCGGAGGCTATCAGCGAACGGAAATATGATCTCCGACGGCTCATTCACCCGCACATTGAAACGCAGTTAAGCGAATTATCAAAACGTTAAAGTAAAGCTTAGAATGCTATGATAACTTGAAGTTATGTTTTTTTAATAAAAAATTAAAGTGGAATGCTTAAGTGGTATCTTGGTCAAACTTTAATAATGAGAAGGGAGTGAGGTCACGAGGTTGAATTATAAAGGAATTAATTTAAAAATATCATTTTTTTCACACTTCCTTGCGTCAGTTAGAGTGTGGCATTCTTAAATCCCCCTTTTGTCCCATGCAAATAGGTTCCATTAAACATACGGGCAAGTTTGTAACGGAGACACCTACGGTACCCGTATAAAAAGGTTATTTAAGCGAGCATGCAATACCTCCTCCACCTTTACTCTACTTGCTTAGAGGCCAGATGTTTCAGGGGTGTAGATGCAAAATACCATTTCTGTTAAGCCATTCCAGACCTCGCCTTTTTAAAGGTGACTGCTTTTGCTCCAGCCTTGTTACGACATATGATGGGGATACGAGATGGCCTCATTGTGCAGCGCTGTCCAGTCGCCAGGACTATAAGAATAGCAGTTTCCTCCCCTCTTCACTGCTGTCCGCTTCCCCATTAGGACGCAACTGCGGATCCAGAACCAGTTCAATTGCCAGGTTGCACCATTGGCGTTGAAAACGAATACCATCATTGTTGAACGCAAATTCGATGACTGGAGCGACTGGTTCGTAGGATGCTCAAGGTGGGAAACTGACCAAGAGGAGGAAGAAGCTCAAAGGAGGAGAGAGAGGCTGTCATGCATTAATAGAGTGTTAAACCTCATGGTTGCATTTCCACTAGGTGTCATGGGCTTCCTCACTACTTCAGAACGGACTGAGGTGGATGAGAAGAGCTAAATCAAACAAAAAACTACAGAACTTCCAGCTACTAAGGTAGATTTGCTCCTGCTTCAGATGCTAGATGAAGTTTAAGCCTCTAATAGGCCAATAAATTAGGTAATGTAAGGGTGTTGGCACAGTCTACATTACTTCCTCCAATTAGTGCCTCTCCCCCCATTAAAGTGAGGGCACTTGGGAGGAAGGTAGAACTGTCTGTCTAGACACAATGTACTCAAGTTACGAGGTCGTAGACTTATCACCTCCGATCCCCCTTTCGCCCCACCCCATCACTCCACTCCTTTGTCGGCGTCATCACTACCTGAGTCAGAAATGGGTTAACGAAAAACATTCACATGCATTCTAGAGCTTTCAGTGCCA